>NC_050456.1:15904737-16204737 GCF_903995425.1 Onychomys torridus
TCCCCTCTCCATCTCCCTCCTGGCCTCCTTATGTCCTCTGTTTACTTTTGTTATTGCTGTTAGTATCCCTCTGAGTTTAAATAAGGTTGCTCATAATAACATAGGTGTGTGGCCATCTGCTGGAGCATGTAACTCCTGTGTATTGTGCATTCATATAAAAATAGGTGGATATCATGGCTATACAAAACAGGTTCAAGAAAAAACTTTTAGAAATATACCTTTTTATATTCTGGAAGATATATCTGTCTGAAAAGAAGAGCTCTGGCTTATCTTCTTTAAAACAACAACAAAAAAAGTTCAGGCATAAAAGTCTTATTTAATTGCATGAACTAAAAAAGTGACTCCTGTATGAGAAGTACATATCCCTGAAATGAGATATTTCTCCAGCTTCTGATGACACTAGTTTACTTAATAATCTGATACAAAACAAAGCAAAGCTCAGACAAGACCTACTGCGACCACAGAACCCTCCAAAAGTATATTGAACTTGGTTTATGTTAGCCAACCACTGCTGGGCATGGGGCTTTCCCTCAAATGTGTTTTTTTCTTATCTTCTTTTATTAATTACTTTTTTAGATGCTTCTTTGTTTTCTAATGAGAGAGCAAGAAAGGGTGTGGATTTATGTGGGTGGGGAAGTGGAGGTGATCTGATACCCCTTAAATAGATTGAGACATGTGTCCAGAAACAGAAGAAAAAAGTGTTAACAGTAGTTTTCAAGGAAACTTGTTAGAGGGGTGCATTTAAAGCAGGATAATCTTTTAGATATTTTCAATATATTTTTAAATTGTTTAAAATTTGCCTGCTCTTCATTCTCACCTCTGTTATTCAGGATAGCTAGTATGGCAACATATTCAAGATAGTCAGTTTATAAATGCAAAGATTATTTTTGTTTATGACTTCAGTCCGTGGTTGCTGGCCCCCATTGGTCTAAGCTTGTGGTTAAACCTTCAGCAAGGCAGCTAGGAAGCGAAAGCAGGGCAGTCCCAATATCCGATTCAATGGCATACCCTCAGTGACCTCATTTCCTGCTAGCAGCTACTACTTCCTGATTGTTGACCCACTTCCAGATAGTGTCACAGGGTATCAAGCCAGCCTCTAGTACACAGCCTTTGACAGGCATTTACGATCAAAATCACAATTCTGCACTATGAAAACAAGCTAAGATAAAGTGTCTTTTTTGTGACTTTAAACTGAGTAAATACTGGTAGCTTGGAGATAAGTTCCCTAGCATTGACTCAAATGTTAGAAGGATGACACTAGCAGCGGGGAGTGCTAAGTGTTTTACAAGTGTTCGGTAATTCCTGGCAATGCTTAATTTGGATTTTTAGAAACAAATTTGGTTTAACTGCCATTCAGGATCCAGTTAGCTCATTTTATCATTACTATTTTTATAATTATAGTCCTTTCATAAATTGAAGAACTACTCTGGATTATATAATTCTCTTTCCTCAAGTGTCAGTAAGACCTGAAACATAAACTGTAAACTGTACATACTTATATTTGAAAATAAATTATATATATATATATATATATATATATATATTTATCTTTATAGAACACTTCACGAATTTGTGTGTCATCCTTGCGCAGGGGCCATGCTAATCTTGTCTGTATCATTCCAATTTTTTTTTTTTTTTTTAGTATATGTGTTGCCGAAGTGAGCACATTATTTAAATATTTTAAAGGCTAGGGTATTTTAAAAACTGAATTATAGTCTGTAGGTATATTTAACCAAAAAGGCTAACATAAATTTTGAAAAGAATTTACATAGTTTTAGGCTTAATTGGTTCAAATACACTTTCTCAAGTTAAAATAAATTATATCCCATAAATGGACTTTTACTATTTTTGTCTACAAAGAATTTTCCAATTACTTGAAGAAGATAAATGAGGTTTAAAACCATAACTAAATTAAAGGTTTGCTTGATCAGTAGTTACATAAATTAGAGGCGATGTCAGTTTTATATTAATATTTAATAATAACTTGATTAAACTATGATTGAAAGCCTGTTTGTTTACATATTATGTAAATTGATTTTGAAATAAGGTTTTTAGATTTGGATGATGTTTACATTATGTCAATGCCAAAGTTTACATATGCCACATAAATTTTGGCACTCCTGTGACAGCCCCTAAATAAGTTTAGGTGCAGATAAAAATAGCAGAATAGTAGAATTAGGGCTTAAGAAGTTTTCAGAATTAAACATTCATCACTTTCCCCTTTAGCTTCATTCTTTTTAAATTTAAAAACAAAGGAAATCTTATCTACTGACAGGAAAGATAAAGCTGTGCTGACTGGCCTTTCTTTCAAGCTCTGCTTTCTAACCTGCTCTCTGGCTCAAGCCTTGGATGTGTTTTCCACCTGAGCCTCCCCATTGTGAGCTTCATCCTTTAGTAATTCCCTTACCTTGTACATCTGACCAGGGGCATATAAAAAAAAAAAATAAGTGCAGTGCAAACCATCTGGGTATTTCACTAATCACTACAAATGGAATATAAGTGTGTGAAAGAGGTTTCAGTACCATTTCCCACCAACAAAGTTCAGATGAAAACAGCAGTGTGGAGCCACTGTTTCCCTCCTGGAATAACTAAAGGCCTTCAAGCCGGCAGTGGAAGTTCTGACAAGGATGAGCAGTAAGATGTAGCATCCATTGTTAATGAGAAACCAAGAAGATTGAAAGATAATTTGGTAGTGTTGTGCATTTTACAAGGCTAAATACAGTTTTACCATATACAACACTCTTGGGCATTCACCCAAATGTTTTGAAAATTTATGCCCACACAAAAAATCTTCATATGTGTGTTTATAGTAACTTTATTCATAATTTCCCTGAATTGGAAGCAACAGAGATAACCTTCATCTGGTAGACTAGGGAACATTATAACCACACAATGGAATATTGTTCAGTGTTAAAACAAATGAACTATCAAGCAATAAAAAGACATGGAGCATTCTGAAATGCATACTGCCAAGTGTAAAAAGACAATCTGAAAAGGTTACATACTTTATGATTCCAAGTATATGACATTCTGGAAAAGGGCAAATCTATAAAGACAGTAAAAAAGTTTAGTGGTTAACCTAGGGTTAAGACAGAGGTCAAATAGATGAAAATAGGATCTGTTAAAGAAAGAAATTATCCTGAATGTTATTGTGGTGGATATATAACACGTATTTGTTATTAAAAGACAACAACAACAACTATAGAATTTAAGCATAGATATCAATTGTGTGCAATTGTTTTAATTTTCTCATTCCATTATGTGTGTATCTGTTCTGTCTATATGTGTACTTGTTCATATGGATACTCATGTGAACATGCATGTGGAGTCACAGGACAACATGGGTGTCCTTCCTCAGTTCCTCAGGTGCAGCTCTGCACTTTAAGCATTTTCTTTCTTTCTTTCCCTTTCTTTCTTCTTTCTTTCTTTCCCTTTCTTTCTTCTTTCTTTCTTTCCCTTTCTTTCTTCTTTCTTTCTTTCTTTCTTTCTTTCTTTCTTTCTTTCTTTCTTTCTTTCTTTCTTTCTTACATGTCTATCACTAGCTTGAAACTCACTAAGTATGTGACTAAGAAAAGAAACAAGAAAGGCCATGACTGCTCCTAGGTATGGTGGAAAAGTTTTTTGTTTGTTTGTTTGTCTGTTTTTGTTTTTGTTTTTTTGTAGATAAACCTTATTGTTTCATCTACAATAAAGTTTATCTACAATATTGTAAATTTATTGTAGATGTGAGGGACAGCATAGCCAGTGGCAGAGACAGCTGGGAAAGTGCAGAGTGAATAGGACCCTGAGTCCTGAGCTGGGCCATGTGAGAAGAGGGGAGATGGGAAAGAGGAGATCAATCCAAGAGATCAGAAGACTAAGAAGCTAGGAGAGTAAAGGGTAAAAATGGTGTAAGAGGTGTTGTAGCAAAATAGCTGGGCTATATAGGAAGAACAGCAAGGGAAGAGCCAATCCAGTGCAGTCCCTGGGATGGAGAGGTTTAGGGTAGAGGCTGGAGTATGCTAGCTAGGAGAAACTGAGTGATGCTGGGAAACCTGGCTTCCTGTGTCTGCTTTGATATGCTTCTAAACACCTTAGTTAGCTATTTGTCCTTGGTTTGAGACCTAACATTTTGCTAGGCTGATCAATCAGCAAGCACCAGGGGTCTGCTTGTCTCTGCTTTCTCAGCCCTGAAATTACACCAGTGTTCCACTATACCTGAAGTTTTGTATGTGGGCTCTAGGGATTGAACACGGTTCTTCAATCTTGCAAGGCCAGCACTTTGTCAACTGAGCCATCACCACAGCTCTGCATTCAGTTATTTTCAAGAGTTATGATTGTCATGAAATTTGCAGGCAAATGGATGGAACTAGAAAATATCATCCTGAGTGAGGTAACCCAGACTCAGAAGGACAAACACGGTATGTACTCACTCATAAGTGGATACTAGAGGTAAAGCAAAGGATAATCAGACTACAACCCACAGCTTCAGAGAAGCTAGCTAACAAGGAGGACCATAAGAGGGACACATGGATTGCCCTAGGAAGGAGAAATAGATGAGATCTCCTGAGTAAACTGGTGGTGAAGGGTGCAATGTAGGGTAGGGGATAAGGGATGAGAACATAAGGGACAGGATGGTTGCACTAGAACAGGGACAGAGTGGAGAGCAAGGAAAGGACTATCTTGATAGAGGGAGACATCCTGGGGATAGAGAGAAACCTGGTGCGAGGGAAGTTCCCAGGGATCCACAAGGATGACCCCAGCTTAGACTACTAGCAATAAATAGTCAAGAAGGTGCCTGAGCTGGTTTACCCTGGTAATTAGATTGGTGAATACCCTATCTGTCACCATAGAGCCATCATCCAGTAACTGATAGAAGTAAATGCAGAGATCCACAGCCAAGCCCCTGGATAAGCTCCAGGAGTCCACTCAAAGAAAAGGAAGAGGGATTCCTTGAGCAAGGGGCGTCAAGATCATGATGGGGAAACCTACAGAGACAACCAAACCAAGCTGGGAATTCATCAACTTTAGACCAACAGCTGTGGAGCCTCCATGGGCCTAGACTAGGTCCTCTGCATAAGCAAGATTGTTGTGTAATTTGATCAGCTTAAGGGGCCTCCTGACAGTAGGATCAGGATCTGTCCCTGGTGCATGAACTGGATTTTTGGAACCCATTACCTATGGTGGGACACCTTGTCTAGCCTTGATGCAGGGGGAGGGGCTTGAACCTGCCTCAACTGAACGTACCAGGCTTTGCTGACTCCCCATAGGAGACCTTACCTCTTCAGAGGAGATAATGGGGATGGGTTGGGGGAAAATGCTGGACAGAGCAGGGGAAGAGGGAAGAGAGGAGGATCTGTGGTTGGTATGTAAAATGAATAAAAAATTTCTTAATAAAGAAAAAAAAAAGAAAGATGAGAAGAATATTTGGGCCTAAGTAAGGCATGGGGCAGACAAAAAAGGGAAGTAAGCCCATATGGTAGGATATATAATGAAGCCATGTAGAAACTGACTAATTTGTAAGTCAATTAAAAATATGTTCTTCTTATTGCCATGGATTATTAAATAAAACTATATTGCCTGATGTGAGATACCACCTCAAGAGTTTTTGGTCAAGGTGACCCCAAAGACCCCCAAATGGTGCAGGCTCTTCACATTCCTCTTCATTATATATGTGATCAGATGCTATAGCTGAAGACACTTGTAGCAGGCTTTCTCAGACCACCAGCCCCCAAATTAAGACATGGAGGCTTATTATTAATTATGAATGCTCAGCCTTAGTTTAAGCTTGTTCCACTAGCTCTTACAACTTATTTTAACCTATTTTGCTTCATCTACATTTTGTCTTGGGCCCTTTTACCTTTCTTTCGTTCTGTAAGTCCTGCTTTCCTGTTTGCTCCGTGTCTGTCTGTCTGGCAGCTGCCTGGCTGGCAGGTCTCTGGGATTTCCCTCTCTTTTTCTCTTGTTCTTTCCTCTTGAGACTACATTCCTCCCCCCCACTTATTCTCTCTGTCTGCCAGCTCCGCCTGTCCCTCTACAGTCTAGCTCGATAGACTCAGTTTTTTATTAGACCAATCAGGTGCCTATCTTTACATCACTGAACAAATGCTGCATAAACAAATGCAATGCATCATTTTTGCCTAGTTAAAGTAGTATTCTATAATACACCACACACAAATCATTATGGAATTGAACTGGAAACTTCTTCCTTGCAGGCTAGTTTTCCTAAAACTGAAAGGTACTTTCTAGGCTGCTGAGGATAAAAGGCATCAATGGTCTTACTCAGTTTTGAACCCTATATACAACTACCTACACACCTGCTGGGCCAGATATGTCCTGTAGTATGACACTATATCTAGGCAACCAATGTCTACTCATCCCAGATAGAGAACCATGACAGACCACCAAGTATACCACCAAAGTCCAATTTGGTGAACCAATGAATTTTGTTGAAATTGCTTGCAGAAATATGGGTTATAGGTTACTTAGAGGAGTTGGAATGATTCAAGGACAGCTGTAAACATCCACCCTTATTGTGGGTGACAGTTGTGAAAGCTGGAAATCTGGAGGACATCAAACAAGTTTAAGGCAGCTCAATTTGTTAAGAACTGGCTCTTGCAGTCAGTTCAGGTAGACTGAGCCCCTTCTGGGAGCTTATCTTGTTTCTGTCTCTTCCAGGTAGCTCAGCTAGTCTCTGCTTCTTCAAGGCTCCTTGACTGGTCTGAACCTCTGCCAGTTATCTCACACTGTTTGAGACTATCTCTCAGCAGGCTTTGCTGCTTGGAGAGGTATGACCATGGTGAATCAGTTTCAGAGAATTGACGAAGACTGTGAGTTGACTTTCTAAATTTGATTTGTCTCTTTAGGATGAAAAATTTCACCTTAGATGTTCCCTTAGAACATCTTTCTCTTTCACCTCCTTTCTAACATCCTGTATCTTAACAAGCATCCTTCTTAGATGGACAGTTTTCATCATGGGAGGAAAACTCTATACAACATGCCCATTGTTACAATAGTAGCATGAGTGTTACTGGAGTAACCTACCCTCTGCTTGGGTTTGAGTCGTTCTCCACCAGAGGGAATTCATGCTTCATGTTATAAGTTATAAATTCACTTCAAAGCCCCAGGCTTAAGACAGTTTGGCATCATGTCAATTTAACTAAACAATTTAGGCTGTAGTCAAGACTGTGCTAGTGTTGTTTAGATAAATTGACATGATGCCAAACTGCCTTCTAAATATTTATGTTTACGCCCTTAGACAAATGCTGCTCTCAGCCTTAATCAGAGAAGCTTCTATTTGCAATAAGTGCTCATAAAAGCAGACAATCATGGGTGGCTAATGTGCTGAGAATTAGTGACAATCCAGCACTCAATCAGACATTTATACCACCACCTCCAAGATTCAAAAAACATCATTGAAGAGGGTGTAGATGAGGGTAAAAGCCTAAAGACAAGGAAATAGGGTTGTGAAATGCTATCCTTTGGGTTTGACATATCACTACAGTCATGATCTCACAGAAGCTATGGACACCATCAATGAGACTGAAAACGACTGGGCCTTTGTGGTAGTCTGAATGAGAATGGCTCCCATTAGGATCATGTTTGAAAATTTTGGCTCCCTACTTGGTGGAACTGTTTGGGAAGGATTAGGAGGTGTGTTGCTCTGCAGCTTTATTGAAGAAGATATAGCATCGGGAGTCAGTTTGAGGTTTCAAAAGCTCATGTTCTGGTATGTTAGCTGTCTCTCCCTGTACCTATTGCTTGTAGATCAGATACAAGCTTCCACCTATTACCTAGAGCCATGCCTGCCATCCTGCTGCCCTCTTCCTGAAATGATCATGGACTCACCCTCTGAAGCTGCAAGCTCCCATTAAATGCTTTCTTTTATAAGTTGCCTTGTTCATGGTGTTTCTTCACAGATATAGACAAGTAACTAAGACAGTCAATAAAGAGCCAATCAAAGATTGAAGAGAGATTCATGATGTCCTACTCCACTCTGATAGTCTATTGATTACTGGTGAACTCTGAAGAAGTCACAATTATTGTCTTCAGCTGTGTACTTACTGATATGCCCACTGAGCTCTAGTTGGTGGGTCCAACTGCGTGGTCACACAGAAATCCTTTTTGAACCCAGTGGGTCATTAAAAAAAACAAAACAAAGCAAAAGAAAAAGCAAGAAACAAAGAAACATAAATTCAGAAAGGGGACTTTTGAGGAAGTGGGGGTGAGTAAGGGAGTGGTTTGTAAGGAGAAGTTGACAGGGGTGGGAAGGAGATAAGAGAGAATCAGGAAGTGAGAGGAATCAGAATGCATTCTATGCATGAAATTCTACAAAATATTTTTTAAAGGAGGTATGATGGAGGAAAAAGAATATTGATAGAAAGAACTTTGGGAAGGAATAATTCTCACTGGAAAAGCAAATCCCAGCAACAGTACATTCAACAAAATGACCTGACAAGAACTCATCACACTGTCAAGCTCATCGAAAATAGGGAAAGGCCTAAAACCTGTCACATCTAAGAATAGCCTTTGGAGATATGAGAAAATATGCTATCCTTCATATAATTCTAGAACAGAAAAAGAATGCTATAAATAATTAAAGAGATAAGTTGGAGAAGGAAATTTTGCTAATTAGTTTGGCTCATCATTTGTAACAGAAATATATTCATATATTTTTAATAATAATGGAAACTCCATCCAAGGTATATAGAAACCATTTTTTCTCAGTTTGGGTGTATGTTTAAAAGTGTCCTGTGGACTTCTACTTAGAAAATTTCTTACAGATATTGGGATATAGTAGTTACAGCCATTACAAGTTAGGAAAAGGTACACAAATCATTCATTGAAAAACTGTATTTCTTTAAACACAGTAAATACCATGGCTCTAAATAACCCACAGGAACATATTGGTTGATTTCTGAATAAATGAGGAAAAGAATCCAAAGATGTTCATCAGCTTGCTGGTATGATTTCAGAGAGCTTTGGAAATGTACGTGTTTTCATCAACTAGATGCTGATCAGTTGGTCAATGATTTAAGAAAATGTGGTAAATATATTCAATGGAATATTTTTTAGAGTGACATGTAAATTTTAGCCATTTTTTGGAAATTGTGGACACAATATTGAATGAAATAAGACATGTAGAAAGAAAAGTACCACAAATACACAAAAAAGTTTACAAATCTACAATAGAGATTATTCAATGTAGAGAGAGTGTATATGAGGTGACCAAAGAGAGGTTTCATTTTATTAGTATATACTATATGCATGTGAGGAATTATCATGTTGAAATACATTAATATGTAAAGCTAAGGCATGCTAAGAAAAATTAGGTAGTTCCATAACATGTAGGTATTTCTGTTCTTGGTCAGGACATGGTAAGGAAAAAGAATTGACAAAATGAGGATATATTTTAAAATGATATTTATTACCTTGGTGCACTGGATACTGGGTGATGAAGCCCACAGTGGCTGTCTGTATGCTAGAGAGGCTAAAAACCTAGTAGAGTTAAGTTCACAAGGCTGGATATGTCATTTGTCTCAGATTGTCATAAAAAGCCTGGAAGAGTCCAGAAGAATACCTGTTTTTCAGTTAATTTTGGGTTGTGATAGCACTAAGAATAGTAGAAAAAACAATGGAATAGATGCACTCAACAGTAAAAAGTGAAGTCAAGAAAGCAGCATTAGTTTTTTTTCCTCAGACCTCTTTATGTCTTTTAGTCCTTAGTCATTGTAGGACAAACCTCATGTGGCCATTGTTACATTTTAATGGACAGAAGGCATTGTATCAGTCATATGACTCATAGGCAGTTGACAACTTCTTAATATAACTCACTTTGCTTCAGGACCAAGTGAGGCCTGATCCCTTATGATTTGATGGTAGATCTCTGTTCCATTTGATGGTTGTGCATGTGCAACTTTGTGGTCATGTGGATCAAATACCACCAGATCAAGATAAGCAACTCAGGTTAAATTGCAGGTTGATGGCCTGTTATCAATCATTAGTTTACTACTAAAGCTCAATAGCAGACAAACAGCTGTCTCTCAATGTTAGAATAGTTGTCTGCAGATGTCATTATGGCCTTGGTGTATAGTTTTAAGGGCCTCTGCTGTGAGTCATCTATAAGGTTCTGCCAAAGGATCCAAATATCATCTTTGCTAAACATTCATGCATCAAATACCATCAGGTCTAATGGACCACATGGCCCAAATATCAGAGTAGCATGCAGAACTACCTGAACTTCTGGAAGAGTCTTCTCTTGTTTCAGATTCCACTCAAAACTAGTAGCTTTCCAAATCACTTGCTGCATGCATCAGAGTAATACACATAAAGGATGTGCTGTCTCTAAAACCCAAATAGGCCTATTAAGCAATATATGTCTTTATTGGGTGGTAGGAATGTTGAGGTACAACAACTTACCTTTTAGCACAGGGATTTGGGAAATTTCCATTGAATCTCCGTTGTACTTATTTCTCATCCTCTGATGCACATATGCTTTACCAACAAAATATTCTATTCAATTTGTCCAATCCACATCATATATAATTGACTATTATGATACCTCATAGAAGAGGTAAGCAATCAAAGTTTCTGCAAACTACACTATGGCATAGAGCTGGAGAATCATTACTCTTGATGTAGAATAATAAAACTGCAAGGCTGGCTTTGACAGCTGAAAGAAAATTACTTCTGGTGGTATGTAGCAAGCTTTCTTGTCAAACTTTCTTTGGACTGACAACCCCCACATAAAGACACAGAGACTTAATATTAATTATGAAAGCTTGGTCTTTGGGTTAGGCTTGTTCCCAACTAGCTCTTATAACTTAATTAACCTGTTTCTATTAATCTATGTTTTGCCATGTGGCTTTTACCTTTCTCCCATTCTATACATCTGACTTGTTACATGTCTCAATGATGTCTCTCAGACTCTCTTTTTCTCAGAATTACTCTCTCTCACTGGAAATCCCATCTATTTTTTTCCTGTCTGGCTATTGGCCATTCAACTCTTTATTAAACCAATCAAAAGGCACCTTAAGCAGAGACACATCTTTACAGTGTACAAAAAGATAATCCCATAAAAGTGCTACTTGTGGATAGATATAAAAAATATTTTTTATGATCAATAGCTACATATTCAGTATCAAGAGATGCGTTATTCTAGTCAAATAAGGAAACCAAGTCTGGTACAGCAGCTGAAGCTAAAGCCACTACTTAAGTTTAAAATAATCAACTGCCATGATCATGACATGTTCTCAGTGATCCATCCATCTTTTTGTAGCCCAAATTAAAGAGTAAAAGAGAGATGTGAGAACCATCAACCCAATGTCTTTTTTGGCTCAATATTTTTCCTAGTAAAGGTAGCTCTACTGTCTTCCATTTGTTCCTCCTCAGCATACTAGCCCTCATTCCACATGTTAGTGAATCACTGAGAGAATTGTACCATCTTCTAGGTATATCTATTCCAATTCACTTTGTGGAAATGAGGAAGTAGCCACAGGGTGAGTTTAAGGATTCATTGGACACACTAGGAGTCTGTCTTTGGCTAAAACTCAATTTATCACCTGTCTTTTAGAATGCCCCACTTTTTACAAAGTACATTTGGAGATACTTTGGAATAAACATCAATTCAGAGATGGTATCTAGTAGGCTCTGAAAGGACTGATTATTTCCTTTTCCTAAGTATACAGTTTCCTTGTAAAAAGCCAAAACTCCTTTTGTGGAGGGGTGTGATAAATGTTAGCAGTAAACATTTTCAGTATTGTAGCAAGGCTCATTCTCAAGAGGACCTAATCTTCCATTCATCCAAGGGATTATGTATTGGTTATTGGCTTGAGGGATCATCATTCTCTGTTTTCATGATTCAAGATAGGTTTTCATTCATTTACTTTGGAATTTTTCTGCTCATTGACATTGAACAAGAACTTGGTAAGCTTCATTCTATCTCACTCCTGGGAATAATAGTATTAATTAGCCAATGCCAAAAGTCTGCTCTACCCATGTCAGATCATTGTAGACATTGCTTTGCCTATTCGGTACACTGCAAGACTGTTATACATGCTTACCTTGCCTTTGGTGATTCAGTACTGCCATTTGAATCTGGATATTCCAGGATTCAATGAACCCCACTGAATTTATGTCATCCAGTTGAGTATTATGAGCTCCAGTAGTTGATCAGTTCAAGAGACTGGGTGCCTCAGCAATCCCAATCTGACTTTGAAGGCCTGGAGATTCTTGGAGAGCCAGTGTTCTTCAGCTCACTATGGAAAGCTGAAGAAGCTGCTTCTGCTACTTCTGATGTCAGCAAATATGCAGGAAGGAACAACAAAGAGGTAGATATTTTTACTAGCAAAAAGCACAGAGGCCTTCATCTATTGACATATGAGAATTGAGAACTTCAATTTCAAGGCTGATTCTACAGGAGAGGACAGTCTTATGTTAGGAAGCAATCCTGATCTCTAGTCATTCTCAACTGAATTTGTAAAGGAAACCTCTTCTATAAATATAAACCTCTATTAGGAAAAAAAATACTGTTTTTTCTTTAATTCTCCTAATGAGCCCCAAAATGACTGAGTTTAACAGCAGTTTTCTCAAGTCTAAGTAAAATGTGAAAATGTGACAAATGCGTATTTTTTCCTGTGCTTGCCTTTCCCCCAGAAATAAATCATCAACTGTGCTGCTGCATTTTAAAAAAGAAGTGTGTGTGTGTGTGTGTGTGTGTGTGTGTGTGTGTGTGTGTGTGAGAGAGAGAGAGAGAGAGAGAGAGAGAGAGAGAGAGAGAGAGAGAGAGAGATTCTGTGGATATTGCTCTATATGCTGTGAATGTGTCACTCTGATTGGTTAATAAATAAAATGATGAGTGGCCAGTAGGTTTACTTGGGTCAGAGCAGAGCAGGATCCACAAATACATGACCATCTTTAGCTGAGCAATACCTTTTAACCATGACAGACCAATGGGCTGAATCTGGAATACACTAACAGATATAATTCTGGGTAGCACAATGAGAGTATCTTGAGGAAGTATTAACTGAGAAGAAAAGCCACTCCCCAAGAGTGAATAGCACCTTCCAAAAGTGTCTAAGAGATAAAGAAAGCCAAGGAGAAAGCAGTGCTTTTTACTTGCCAGCCTTTGCTTTTGGCTAGTAAGAACATCTACCCCATTGTTGTTCCTTCCTCCATATTTGCTACCATCAGAAGTATTAGAAGCAGCTTCTTCAGCTTAATTGAATGAGGAAAGTTATTAAATGCTGAATTTATATATATATATACATATATATATATATATATATATATATGTATATATATATATGTATATATATATATATACATATATATGTATACACACACAATAGAATAATACTAGAGAATGTTATGGATGAGAGAATTGTTTTAAAAAGATAAGTATCATTTTAAGGATTTTCCAGCTAACAAATTTTAAATCTTCTATTGTGTAAAATTTATACTTTTAGCTATTCAAACTTTAATTTGTATGTTTAATGTTCCTATAATTTATAGAATATATTATACATGTCATACTTACATTGTTTATTAAAGTACCTTTTCATAGAGAGTAAAAATGATTATGTTTTTACAAAAGGAAGGATTGACAAGTTGGATCAGCAGATGAGTTTACCTTCAGATAATCCTGGCCACCTGACTTCAATTCTTGAGGCCACACAGTGGAATGAAAGGAGAGAAATGGCCCTCCTTCTAGCTGTTGTCTTCTCTGCAGAGCATACTGGAGCACATGTGTCAAAAGCACATAGGAGCCTATACAAATACATGAATGTAATTTTAAAAGGCTTAAATAGCAGATCCAAATGTTTGCCCCATATCCATAAAGCAGGTTCTTCTTCAGTAGAACAGAGGTCTTATGTACCGTGAGAATATTCCACCACTTTTAAACATGAATGCCTGTCAAGTGGATTTCAAATTAATTCCAAATTGCCTACCAAATACTATTTATTCTGTAACTCAACTAATAAAAAGTTCTCAAATAAGTCATCACACACTTAAAGAGCACATTTAGACATATTGGTCTCCTATCCTACCATGCTGCATTGTGAGGAGAAGCAGTTTATCTCCCCCTTTTAAATTCACTCTTGGGTTCTCCCTCTTTCTCTTTTTCAGTTAACTTTTCCTTTCCTCATTCTAAAGTTAGCTCTTCTCAACTTGAATATCTTCTTGCCAAAATCCTTTCTGGCAATCGGCCAATGTTTTTGGTACAGCTACATGTCAGCTCCCTTCAGACTGTTGCTTTGTGTGTCTTTATGTTCATCTTCCTCCCTCTGCAGTAGTTTTTGTATTAGAAATTACAGCTTGATTTTTATTGAGGAGGGAGTCATATTCCCTACTTAGGAGAAATAGAATGGAATGTTTCTTCCCTCTCTAAAACCAGTAAGATCACTGTATGATTTGTGGGGGGTTGGCCGATCACTTAAACTTGGGGCAAACAAATGGAGCAGAAAGAAACTTCCCAGTTCCATTAAACTATATTTGGTTCATACTCAGTGAATTCAGAAGAAGATTTTAAATTTTAATCAACTAGGGTTTTTATTATTTGCAAAAGCTTCAATTTGTCATGCTTAAGGATTATTTAACCTGCCCCTAAAACAAACAATTGAGTTTTCAGCAATATCAGGCACAAAACACTCCCAAACTATTTTGACAATGAGGTTCAAGAACATGGCCTGTGGTCCATTACTGCCAGGCCCTGGGACTTCATTAGATTTGCTCAATATTTTCATATAATATACTGTACCAAAGCATGGCATACTGACAAAAAATTGTAACAGGTATAAAACTTAGTTTGTTGACTGTTGTTTCACGAGCTCTAAACTGATTACTATATCTTTCCTTATTTTATTCTGGTAGCAAAGAACACAGTTCTATGAGTTGCTGTCTCTTTCACTTGAAAAAGATTTGCTGTACTCAGTATTTTTCAAGGGAGCATAATATGATAGAAAAGCCACTATGCTTACTGTTAAGAAACTGGGGTTCACATACTTATGTCTTGCCTATTGTTGATATATTTGGATTACTTAGGTTGTTTTTATTATTATTATTTTATTATTAATAATGGCCCCTTTAAATATACAATTCTCTCTGTCTCTGTCTCTGTCTCTGTCTCTCTCTGTCTCTGTCTCTGTCTCTGTCTCTGTCTCTCTCTCTCTCTCTCTCTCTCTATATATATATATATATATATATATATATATACATAGTTTATTTGAGAAAATGGCAACTGATAATCAGGCAGTTTCAACTCAAATATTGCTTGTGGTTCCACTGTTGGAATACAGGAATGAGTCTGTTACAGTATGGATGCAGAAGTAAAGCAAAGAGTACATGCTATTGATTATAGCCACATAACCATCTTATTTGTTCATCCTTGTGAGAAGCCCTAGTTCTTTGAGTTGTTTTCAGTCTTTTCACAGGTTTGCCTTAGGCTTGAATTTCCCTAAATACAGACACTTAGAAAAATGAACATATCAAGCCTCACTCACATTTGCAAATCAAAGTTAAGTTTCCTCTACATCTATCTCTCTGCTTCAGCATTCTCCAGGTCTGGTCTCTGTTTTAATTCACTGTAACAGATGTAGCTAACCTTAACATTTATTTTTTTTTAATTAAAAATAGATTCTTCCCTCATTCAATACATCCCAACCACCATTTGCCCTCTCTCCACTCCCCCTAGTTCTTCCCCACCTCCCCAGAACCACTAACACTCAGTTTCCTCTTCAGAAAACAGCAGACCTTCAAAAGAGGACAACAAAGCAGGACAAAACTAGACACAATAAGGCAAGGCAAAATCCCCCATATCAAGGATGGACAAGGCCAGAGACACACCTAGGCTCACTGTTAGGAGTCTCACAAAATTACCAAGCTAACAGCTATAACATATACGCAGAGGACCTGGTGCAGCCCCATGCAGGATCTTTCTTTTGAGTCTATATGTGATTTGGGTGTCAGAATGACTGTGGTCTCATGAAATTAATTGTGATATGTTTCTTCTGTTCTACTTTATAGAAGAATTTGAGGAGTACTGGCGTTAACTCTTCTTTGAAAGTCTGATAGAATTCTGTGCTAAAACCAGCTGACCCTGGGCTTCTTTGATTAGGAGACTTTTAATGACTTCTTCTATTTCAATAGGTGTTATAGGTCTGTTTGAATTGTTTATCTGGTCTTCATTTAACTTTGGTACATGCTATCTATTGGGAAAAAACTCCATTTTTTTTCTATATTTTACAAATTGGTGGAGTGTAGGTTTTTAATTTTTCCTTAGGATCTGAATTTCCTTGGTGTCTGTTGTTATGTCCCTCTTTTCATTTTTGATTTTATTAGTTTAGATATTGTCTCTGTGTTTTTCAGTTTGGATAAGGGTTTGTCTATATTGTTGATTTTCTCAAAGAGACACCTTTTTATTTCACTGATTCATTATACTGTTTCCTTTGTTTCTATTTTATTCATTTCAGTTCTCAATTTCATAAATTTTTTGCCATCTACTCCTCTTGGACGTGCTTACTTCATTTTGCTCTAGAGCTTTCAGGTGTATTGTTAAGTTGCTAGTGTGAGATCTTTCCAGTTTTTGAATATAGTCACATAATGCTACAAACTGCCCTTTTAGAACAGCTTTCATTGTGTCTCATAAGTTTGAGTATGTTGTGTATTTACTTTCATTGACTTCTAGAAAGCCTTTAAATTCAGTCTTGATTTTTGTTTGGACACATTTTTCATTCAGTAGAGAGTTGTTCATTTTCTAGGAGTTTGTAAACTTTCTGTTGTTGTTGATATCCAGCTTTAATCCATGGTTATCTGATAGGATTCAGGGGTTATACCAATTTTCTTGTATCTATTGAGTTTGCCTTGTGTCCATTTAGGTGGGCAATTTTGGAGAAAGTTCTATGAGGTGCTGAGAAGAGATTTTTTTTATCCTTTTGTGTTTTGGTGTTATGTTCTGTAAATATCTGTTAGGTTTTTATTAGTGGATTTCCCCCTTTTTGAATATGTAATGCCCTTCCCCATCTCTTTTGATTAATTTGGTTTAAAGTCCATTTTGTTATATCTTAAAATGGCTACACCAGTTGTTTCTAAGCACATTTGCTTGGAATGTCTTTTTCCAACCCTTTCCCCCGAGATAATGTCTATCCTTTATTTTGAGGTATGTTTCTTGTATGCAGCAGAAGGATGGTTTGTGCTTCCTTATACATTCTGTTAAGCTTGTCTTTTTATTGGAGAACTTAGGCCATTGATATTGAAAGATATCAACAAACATTGCTTGGTAATTCCTCTTATTTTGTTGTTGTTATTATTGTTATGGTGGTGGTAGTGGTATGAGTATGTGTGTGTGCTTCCTTTTTTCGGTTTGGCTGATGTGAGATTATTTTTTACGTGTGTGTGGTCAACCTTGTTTTGGATTTTTCCTCTAGCACCTTCTGTAGGACTGGATTTGTAGATAGATATTATTTAAATTTGACTTTATCATAGAATTTGATATTTTCTCCATTTAAGGTGATTGAAAGTTTTGCTGGGTTTAGTAACTGGACTGGCATCTGTGGTTTCTTGGAGCTGGCAGTGCTTCTGTCCAAACCCTTCTGGCATTGAGAAGTTAGATGTAATTCTAATGTCTACCTTTATATGTTACTTGGTCTTTTTCTTTGCAGCTTTTTATGTTCTCTCTTTGTTCAATGTATTTAGTGTTTTGATTATTTTGTGGAGGGGACTTTCTTTTCTAGTTCAATCTATTTGGTGTTCTGTGTACTTCTTGTACCTTTGTAACCATTCTCCTTTAGGTCAGGAACTTTTTCTTCTATAATTTTGTTGAAAATATTTGCTGGGCCTTTGAGCTGTGATTCTTCTCCTTCTATTCCTATTGTTCTTAGTTTTGGTTATTTCACAGTGTCCTAGATTTCCTGGATGTTTTGTGTCATGATTTTTTTTTAACATTTTATTTGACAGAGTATTTCTTCTATTATATCATCAATGCCTGAGTTTCTTGCTTGCTTCCGTCTATTGTATTCACTTGGTGAAGCCTGCCCCTGTAATTCCTGTGTGCGTTCCTAAATTTTTCATTTCCAGAATCCTTCAATTTGTGTTTTCTTTATGGCTTCTATTTCCATTGTTGGGTCTTGAACAGTTTCCTTCATCTCTTTTTTTCCCCTTGGATTTCTTTAAGGGATTTATTCATTTTTTTCAATTGTTTGTTTTTCCTAGTTTTCTTTGAAGGATTTATTAATTTTCTCTGATTGTTTGGTTTTCCTGTTTTGATTTTATTAAGAGATTGTTCATTTACACTTTAAGGACCTCTATAATCTTTACATAGGTGGTTTTAAGGTCTTTTTCTCTTGCTTCAGCTATGGTGGAATATTCAGGACCTGCTGTGGTAAAATAGCTGGCTATGGTAGAGTCATAATGCCCTGGCTGCTATTGATTGTGTTCTTACTTTGGAATCTAGGCATCTGGGTTTGGGGTGTTTATAGGTCTAGGTGCTGATTTCTGGATTTGTTTTGGTTGGGTGGGAGTTTTGTTCCTTGATTTCGGTTTCCTCACTGCATTTCTTAGAGAGTGTGTTGGCTGTGTATTGCCTAGTTTACTTGTCTGCTTGGCTGGTGTATTCATGGGGAATGCTTGCTGGTGTTGAAGGCTGGGGAAAAGGGAGGCCAAGGAGAGATAGTCTGAGCGATCTACAGGAAGTGTATATAGGGCTTAGAGGAAGCTGCCCCTGAAACTCTGAGAATAGCGTCTGTGGTAACAGAGAGTAGGGGAGGCCAGAGGGCAACCTACTGTGGTTGAGCAATGGGTGTGTTTGCCCAAGCTGTGATTGGGAACACAGGGATAAAGGAGGTAGGGAAGAGTGGCATGAGGGTGGCAGTCTGTGAGACTTTCACAGGAAGTGTGCAAAGGGGTCAGGGTAATCTATAGCCTGTGTTCTATTGCAGAGGTAGGGGCATCCTGAGAATTGGCTCTGGAATAGCAGTGGGGTAGGTCTGTAGGGAGCATACATAACTTCTAGCAGGCATGGCTTGCAGACAGCAATTCTTGAAGAATTTAAGATGTAAAGTAATTTTATTGAAAGGAAACCTATAAAATCAAAACAATAAGAATGAGGAAAGATTTACTAATCATGATAGAAACAAACAAATATCTCATTGGGTGCTGCTGAGAAGTGTATGTGTGTGTGTGTGTGTGTGTGTGTGTGTGTATGTGTTGTGGGGGCCCACAGAAGCTCCCTAGCAAGGCCTTACTCAAGGTCAGAAAGTCTGAGCTTGCTTTACCCAATAAGGGCTGCACAATAAGATGATTTGGCCAAAGGCTTGGTTACCATGTGTTTTGTGTCTTGAAGGGTCTACACTTGTTTGTATGTGTGCTTTGATCTTGAAAGGGGGAGGTCTTTTGCCTCTCCCCTTGCAAGTGTATAAAAAGCCCATTAGAAATAAACGTGGGGTGGCTGGGTATTGATCCAGGGTCGTCCTGAAGCTATCCTGTGTCTCTGTCTTTCTCGTCATCTCTGTCTATGTCTATATTTCTATCTAATACTTCCTCATTCCTCTCTCCTCCCTCTAAGAACCCTATGACAGGTTGGAGCTGGCCTCCGACAGTGTGTGGTGTGTGTGTGAGGGAGAGATGAGAGAAAGATGGTGGGAGTCCTAACTCATGCAGTTTTATTTATTTGTTCTCCATACATACTCACAAATTCCTAAAAAGATTTATCTTATTAATCTAAATAGAAGACCTGTTGGGGAAGCTATCACTGTTAATGGCCTCTGCATCAGACTGGCTTGATTTGAAAACTTATCATTTAGGTGATAGCAAAATTCAGGTACTGTTAATTCAAGAAGAGGACTAGAAGGAGGTGGGGTAGGAATAAGATATCAAGACGTCAACATAACAAAATGCAAAGAAGTGTGACAAGAATAACAATCTGCATACTCTGTCTTCAAGCTCACAAAGAGAATACCTCATATTGCCACAGTGAATTTCATATAAAAACTCAGGAATCATAAAGACTCAACTTTATAACTGAATCATACTAGGATCTCTTCCAAAACTGTTACTGTAACTTCCTGTGATGGAAGTTCATCGAAAGTGGTAGTTTGAGATCAAAATCACCTAAGAAATTTGCCTCTAGGTATATGCAGGGATTATCTTTATCAAGATAAGTGAAGTGGCAAGGCCTGTACACTGTGGGTGCCACCCTTGCTTAGGCTAGGATTCTGAGCTCTATAGAAAGGAGACAATGAGCTGATCACAGGTATTCATTGTTCTGTTTCCCTCTAGGTATAAGAGGTGACCAGCTGCTTCAAGCTCCTGCTCCCATGGCTTCATTGTCTTGATGAAGTATAACCTGGAACTGTGAGCAAAATAAACCTTTTTTTTTTTTTTTTTCTTCTCGAGACAGGGTTTCTCTGTGTTGCTTTGCGCCTTTCCTGGAACTCACTTGGTAGCTCAGGCTGGCCTCGAACTCACAGAGATCTACCTGCCTCTGCCACCCAAGTTCTGGGATTAAAGGATGAGCCACCACCACCCAGCCAACCCCTTTTTTATTGTAAGTTTCTTCTGTCAGGGCATTTTAGAATAGAATATTAAATTAGAATATTGTACCTTTGAAATGTCTGGTTGCTTCAGTGTTGTAGTGGTAATGGTATAGAGCATTCTCTTCAGATATATAATACCCCATTACCATTCTAAGAAGAAATAAATACCCATTCTACATATAGCACTTCATTCAAAATTTATTTGGAGTTCTTGATTCAATTAATACTATTGTAGAAAGGAAAATATTTAAAACAAAAATGCTCAGATAAGTGCATAATTCTAGTTGTTCAACTTCTGTTGTCTACAGCACATTTCTAATAAAAAAATCTTCATATTTCCTCTCATTCAGCATGATAAAGGAGAACAATAAAAAGTATCACCATTAAGTGGAAAAAATCCAAAATTTTCAAACTCAGTGAGTTCTTCTCCTGTGTTGTTTTTTTAAATTAAAAATTTTCCATTTATTTTACATACTGATCAGAGCTTTCCATCCCTCCCTTCTTCCTGCCCTCCCCCCATCTACATGCCCCCATCCACTTCTTCTGTTTGTTCCAAAAGGGGCAGGACTCCCATGGGAGTCAACAAAGCATGGCACATTAAGTTGAAGCAGGACCAAACTCCTCCCCCTATATCAAGGTTGGGCAAAGTAATTCAGCATGGGGGATAGGTTCCCAAAAGCTAGGTCAAGCACCAGGAGCAGGTCTTGACCCCACAAACAGACCAAGCTACACATTGTCACACACGTACAGAGGCCTAGGTTGTCTCATGCAGGCTCTCTAGCTGTGGGTTGTGAACTCCCACAAGCTTAGGTCAGCTGTCTCTGTGGGTTCTTCTGTCATGACCTTGATCCCCCTGGTTCACACAATCTTTCCTCCCTCTCTTCACCAGGGCTCCTGGAGCTCAGCCCAGGGCTTAGCTGTGGATTTCTGCATCTGCTTCCATCAGTTATTAGATGAAGGCTCTCTGATGACAATTAGAGTAGTCACCAATCTGATTACAGAAGATGGCCAGTTGAGGCACACTTGCCACTATTGCTAGGAGTCTTAGCTGGAGTCATCCTTGTGGATTCCTAGGACTTTCCTTGGCACTAGGTTTCTCCCTAACCTCCAAATGCCCACCCTATCCCCCATCAAGACATCAAGACTCTTCCACTCCATTCTGCCCCCAGGCCACATAACTGGATCCTTCATGTTCTCATCCCCAGTATCCCCTTTTCCTAACCCCAGTTTACCCAGGAGATCTTTTCTAATTCCCCCTTCCCAGGGAAATCCATGTGTCCCTCTTTGGGCCCTCCTTGTTACCTAGCCTCTAGGGGCTGTGGATTGTAGCCTGGTTGTCCTTTGCTTTGCAGCTAATATTGTGGTAGGGGTTTATAATAGGATGAAAACTTCTTCCCTCAACAAATTACCATGATGAGTTTATATATATGCAAACTAACTCAAAGCTAACTTCTGCTTACAAAACAGTGAAAAGTTATAGGAATTTTTAATTCTCTGCAAATGCTGGAGATAGGGAATTAGGAACCCTGTGACTAAGGATGAGTAAGAAATTTTAGAAAGATATCAAGGCAGAGAATGGCAAGCCACACACAGCTCCTTTGCTGGAGAAATTTTATAGAAAATTCAACCAATGAGATTTCCACAGCATAGGAACTGCCAAAGAAATCATAAAAATAGTTACATTCAGTGTGTCATTTTAATCCTCTCACCCTTCTGTATGTTTATATTAAAGAGTGCATTATCTTTGCTACATTCTTCCACATTTCCCTGATTATGAAATAAAAAAAGAAAAATCATTGAGTTGTCCTGACCTTAACCTTTCCTACTCCTTTCCAACAGTTATAATAGTCTAAACAATTGTTATCTAATGATACCTGCTAGAGAAGGACTAATTCAGAAGTAGTCCAAGAATAATCCAGCTAATCCAATTCTTAACACTTGTTGAGAAACTTGCTGTCCATTGCCCAGAGCTTCTGTCTCCTATGTTTATAGAATGTACTTCCTTAATTCCTTCAGGTTTTCCTGTAAATATGGCTTGTCCTTCAGGTTTTCTGAGACTCGTCTACATGAAAATAAACTCTACCTTCTTCTGTACTTCTCTTATCACTCCATGCAATAATTTTTCCCTTTGTTTGCTCATTTTACTTCTTTGTCATCTAGTTCCTTGAAGAATTCATCACTGTGAGTGTAGAAAATTACTATTGGTCTCACCACAAAATCCCCATGCTGGAGCAACAATGCTTTAATTGAATGAATTATTGGAGTAGTCTGAGATTAATATTTACTATTGCCAAATAAAAATCCTAAGTGCTACCATTCTGCCTTACTATTTACCCATTATATCAATTTTTTGTTTTTGTTTTTCAAGACAGGGCTTCTCTGTAGCTTTGGAGCCTGTCTTGGAACTCACTCTGCAGACCAGGCTGGCCTCACACTCACAGAAATCCCCTGCCTCTGCCTCATGAGGGCTGGGATTAAGGGCATACGCCACCACTGCCTAACCCATTATATCAATCTTTAAGAGTAACTCAATTATTAAATATTTGAGTGTATGAGTGCTATGGAGAATATGACTTAAAGCATATGCTCCCTTTTCAAGGTGATTTGATAATCAAGATGAACAACAGTGCTATTCTTTGAATGTGAAATGCCTCCACCAGACTCATGTCTTTTTTTAGCATTTGCTTTTTAACTCTTTGGAAGGTTGTAGACCCTTAGGATATGGAGATTCCATTGAGGCAGAGGACCACTGCAGGCAGGTGCTGAGGGTTTATAGACTGACTCAACTTTTGTTCACCTCTGCTTCCTTGACGTGGTTTCTGTCACCATGCCTTCTGCCTGCTGCTATGTCTTTACCATCATAATGGACTAAACAACCCCCTAGGTTTGTAAGGCAAAACAAGCCTGTGGTCCCTGAAGCTGCTTTTATCAGAGTGTTTTAGCATAGCAGCAATAAAGTAACTAGATACATGGGAATAAAAAAAAGGTTAGGACATTGAATGAAAAGGTCAACAAGGTGAATATGAATATCTAGAGGTGTCCAGAAGTGAGCACAGGACAGGAGCATAAGCCATTTAAATACTAAGGAAAGTATGATAAGTTAAGGCTCAGACAGTTGTTACTTGCATAATCAATTTATCTTAATAATTTGGGCTTGTGGGGAGCTGGTTTTGTCCATGTGTCATTGCCTCAGCACACAGAGAAATTGTTCAATAGATTTTTGTTGTAGAAATGAAATTGCACCAGACAGGTAGTAACATCAGAAAGGGGTCCTGGTTTTGGGAGTGCTATTAACTAGATGTTAGACATGTTATTTAGTCTGACTTTGCTAGGTTTTGCTATCTTTATGCATAAAATGAAAGTGCTGGACTTCATAATTAAGTTCTTTCAAGCTATAAAATATTCTATAATTTTAACTGCATATATATGAGTGGAGGCATGCACATACTTTCATCTAATGGAAATAAAGATATACTTCTTTAAAATTTCCTTTGCAAATGTATTTTGGTTAATATAGCTGCCATCAATTTGGCTTATAAAATAGTGTTTTCAATGATCTTTTAGCATGATAGATTAACTTTTATGTTCCTAAAGCCATTTCCTCTGAATGCTGCTGAATTCACACTTCACTAATGGCAAGGATCTGATTAGAACTAATTTCACAGTGATTCTTTGACATTTTCAAACGTAGAAATGTGTGTGCTTTTTTGAATAAAAGTCAGAGCATATCATAAATTCTAAAAGTTACCATTAAAGTTCAGTCAAATATTGGACTGTAGTTATGAGAGTAAAAGCGCCTGAAATACTAAACTGTTGCAAAGGAGTTTCCTGTAATCTCCCCTGTCTTACCCTTCTGTTCATGGCCTGTGTTTCTCTACACTTGTATCTATGAAACCTCTTCCTAGGTTTTGGTCCTTTACATCAGATTCTTCTTCGCCAATTCTCCAGCTTTGTTATTTGACAGGACTTAAGGAATCTTGTGGTGTCTAATAATACAGATCAACAGTTCTTTTAAATTTTATAATGAACCATATTTTCTTTATCCATTCTTCAGTTGAGGGGCATCTAGGTTGTTTCCAGGTTCTGGCTATTACAAACAAAGCTGATACGAACATAGCTGAGCAAATGCCCTTGTGGTATGATTGAGCATACCTTGGGTATATGCTCAAGAGTGCTATAGCTGGGTCTTGGGGGAGATGGATTCCCAATTTTCTAAGGAAGCGCCATATTGATTTCCAAAGTGGTTGTACAGGAGTACTACTAAGCAGAGCAAAACAATGACATCATGAGGTTTGTAGGCAAATGGATGGATCTAGAAAAATTCATCTTGAGTGAGGTAACCCAGACTCAGAAGGACAAACACGGTATGTACTCACTCATAGGAGGATACTAGATGTAAAACAAAGATGACTAGACTGCTACACAACTCCAGGGAGGCTACCTAGAAAATGGGACCCTAGGAAAGATACAGGGATCACCCAATGACAGAGAAATGGATGAGATCTACATGAACAACCTGGATGACAGTGGGAGTAATGAAGGGTAAGATTTGAGGGAAAGAAAGCTTAGGGGATCAGAGATGCCAGATGGATCAAGAACAGAAAGGGAGAACGAGGAATAACAGACCATGATAAATGAAGACCACATGAGACCAGGAATAGGCAGAGTGCTCGAGAGGTCCCCAGAAATCCACAATGATACATCCTCTGTAGACTGCTGGCAATGGTCAAGAGAAAGCCTGATCTGACCTAGTCTGGTAATCAGATGGCCAAACACCCTAACAGTCGTCTTGGAACTCTCATCCAATAACTGATGGAAGTGCACTCAGAGATCCTCAGCCAGGCCCCAGGTGGAGCTCCAGGTGTCCAACTGTCAAGAAAGAGGAGGGTCTACAAGAGCATGAATTGTTGAGACCAAGATTGGAAAAAGCACAGGGACAAATAGCCAAACGAATGGAAGCACATGAATTATGAACCAAAGGCTGTGGAGCCCCCAGCTGGATCAGGCCCTCTGGATAAGTGAGACCATTGAATAGCTTGATCTGTTTGGGAGGCATCCAGTCTGTGGGACCAGGATCTGTCCTTAGTGCATGAGCTGGCTGTTTCAAACCTTGGGCTTACACATGGACACTTTGCTCAGTCTGGAAGGAGGTGAAAGGACCCGCCTGTACTGAATCTACCAGGTTTAAATGAATCCCCAGGGGTGCCTTGATCCTGGAGGACATGGGAATGGAGGGGAGGGGCTGGGGGGCAAGGTGGGGGTGAGGGCGGGAGGGGGGAGGACAGGGGAACCCATGGCTGATGTATAAAATTTAAAACACATAATAATAAAGAAAAAAATATTTATTAAAAAAATTTATAATGAATTTAATTTTACATATCAGCCACAGATTCCCCTGTCCTCCCCCCATCCCTGCCCTCCTCCCAATCCACCCATTCCCACCTCCTCCAGGGCAAGGACTCCCTTGGTGCTTTAGCTCAGCCTGGTAGATTCAGTTGAGACAGGTCCAGTCCCCTCCTCCCTTCACCTAGGCTGAGCAAAGTGTCCCAGCACAGGCCCCAGGCTCCAAACAGCCAGCTCATGCACTAAGGACAGGTCCCGGTCCCACTGCGTGGATGCCTCCCAAACAGTTCAAGCTAATCAACTGTCTCACTTATCCAGAAGGCCTGATCCAGTAACATGGGGGCTCCTCAGCTATTGGTTCATAGTTCATGTGTTTCTGCTAGTTTGGCTATTTGTTCCTGTGATTTTTCCATTCATGGTCTCCATATCTCTTGCTCATATAATCCCTCCTCTCTCTCAATGATTGGACTCCTGGAGCTCCACCTGGGGCTTGGCCATGAATCTCTGCATCTGCTTCCATCAGTCACTGGATGAGAGTTAGGGTGTTTGGCCATCCGATCACCAGAGTAGGTCAGTTAAGGCTTCCTCTCAACCATTGCCAGTAGTCTATTGTGGAGTTATCTTTGTGGATTTCTGGGAACCTCTCCAGCACTTTGCTTCTTCCTATTCCCATGGGGTCTTCATTTATCAGGGTATTTCTTTCCTTATTCTCCCTCTCTGTTCTTGATCCAGAGCTGGGGAGATGGGCCAGAGGGTAAAGAGCTTCCTGCACATGTATGCGGACCTGAGTTCTATTCCCAACCAACACATAAAAGCCAATGGTGGTGGCACACATCTATAATCCAGTGCTGGAGAGGCAGAGACATGTAGATCAACAGTTTTGCCCATCAAGTAGAAAGATAGGATAGCATCTTGATCCATTGTACAGGACCTGCAAGGGAAGGAAGGAACAGAAGTTCCAAATGAGTTACCACTGAACAAACAAGAGAGAACAGTCCTGTGTATAAAGGGTAGATGTTAAGTTTCACATGTCAAATTTTCTAGGTAATAATACTAAGTTTGTATTATAATTCCACTGTGGAAACATTGCACCAAAGGCAGTTTTTGATACAACTAACATTTAAGGTAGTAGACAATAGATCAGTCAGATTATCCTTTGCAATATGGATGGACCCTATCCAATCACTTGAGGAATCTAAGAGGACAGACAATGATCCCCAGAAGAAAACCTTAACCCTACCCCAAGACTGTCTATGAGCTCAAGACAGCATCATCTGCTAGAACTGAGCCCTGCTGGCTTGCTTTGTGTATTCTTTGCTGAGCAGTATTTATAATCACAGGAATGTGTGTTTAAAAAGTGTCTTCCTTCCCTGCATGCATGTGAGAACTAAGAAACAGAAGGCAATTGGCAGCACATACTTATTGAGTAGCAATTTTCTCTGAGTAGCATTTTGGAGATAAGCTCATTAAGACACAGAATATTCTAAGGAAAGGTCAAACATTTCAACCTGAAGGGAAGTTCCCTAAGCTCAGGAATTAAGTGACTTTATTTAGGAAGTTCCTAAAACTGATCAGACTTATTAGGCCCCACATTCTCGAAGCACATGTGAGCAATAAAAACTGTAGAAAAGATACTCTCAGACCAGCTGAGATGCTTAGAAGAAGCCCAGACCAACTGAGCCACCTGGAATGGACATTCTTCAAGCTAAGAAGCTGCCTTCAGGTTGTACAGTATGCTCTAGGTATTCAGGCTTTGTGAGCTGTCACCTATGTTGGAGTGGACTTTGATGATGCAGCTCTCCTTGAGTTGTTTTTGCTCCTGTACATAGCCCCTCATCTATATTTTGTAAAAGTCTAAATTCACTGACTCACCAAGTTGGACTTACTTTGTCCTTATTTTCATTTGTTGTTGGTTCCTTATTTGAGGTTAGTAGATATGTGTTTATGTTTCCCAAGAAATAGTGTCACACAACAGTGCTCCTTATTAATGGTCTGGTTGCCTTAGCCTGTTTAGGATGAGAACCACTGTCAAGACTGAGACAAAAGCTAAAGACAGACTCTCTGCCTAGGAAAATCAGTCTATACATACATACATAGAATATATTACACATATATTTATGCAAGGTGCCCAGGGATTAAGAACCTTTGTTCTGGGTTTAGATGTCAAACAGATTTGTTTCTAAATAAAATGCAATGTAACCTACTTGGTTGGAGGTCTCATTAATTGCTACTCAGATTTCAGGTATGAATCAAGGGCCACAAGTGTAGTGGAGAGAGAAAAATATTATTTATTCTCCAAGACTTTTGAAAGTGTCTGCGACAAAAAAAAAAAAAAACAAAAAAACAAAAAACAAAAAATGCTCCTGTTGATATGCATTTGAAAGATACTAAAATTTCAAGATGCAAGTGTCCCAAGGTACTTTGCTCACTGGCCTAGGTTATGCAGTCAGAAAGTTAATGTGCAGAAAGAGCTTTCATGTGCCAGTACAATCAGTGCAGCAACTTTACCCAAACACACCCACAAATCTGACTCTAGAAAGAAAATGGGAAATAAGTAGACATGAGTTCCTGACATATGGTCACTGATGTTAATCCCCAGCTATAAATGGAAGATTATACAAATTTCTCTTAGGATCTAGACTATGTCTACTCATTGCTTTTTCACTATTGTATGTAGACTTCTTTCTTTCTGGATGGTTTTCATGGTTGTTTTACAGTTAATATATTCTAAAATTCTAGAGTTAATTTTTCAAATATTGACATGTGTCCCATGAATATGGATGAAAATGACTGCTGGGGATTAGCACAAAGAAGATTCAGATTTTTCAGCAGTTTAGTAAAATATTATAAAATAACTTTCAATTAATATAAAACACCACAAAAATTCAAGGGTGTCATATGTTGAATTTAAAAGATCAGAGATTGTCAGTTAAATCGCTTTGGTAGGTTAACTCATTTTTTTGAATATATAAATGTTTTATCTTTTCATCTGCATGCATATATTTAAACCTTTTATTAAATCACTGTAATGTAATTTCATGGTGTATTGGTAACAAATATATTCAGAGCTCTTCATGCCAAGAATTATAAACTGTGAAATGGAAAATATTATTCTAGCATGTGTAAATATTTTGTATATAGTTAATACTAGGCAAGATTTAGGCATGTATACTGGAGGAGGCTTAGTTCCTGGGGTAATTTTTATTGGAAATGGGTAATAATAGGAAATTCTATTTGTAACAATTTGGATTGGCTAACTTTATGTGTGAACTCAGCTGGGTAATATGTCACCCAATTATTTGGTCAAAATTTTACTCTGGATGTTTCTCTGAGATTTTCTTGCTGAAAGAATGACTAGATAGAGTCCAGCAAACTGTGGACTCCAGTGTGGGCTGACTTTGTCCACTCAGTTGAATCCCTAACTTGAATGGAAACATTTAGAACTCACTTTTAACATTTCTTAAATTTACACTTAAAACTAAAACCCTTGGTGAAAAAAATTTCAACAAGAATCTAGTGACAGGGTTGATCTGATTTAATTTTAAGTAATATGTTATATTAAGGTTATTAACTTGGTGCCATCTGCACTAAGAGAATAAAACATTAAGTTAGAAATAGTTTTACAACATTTATAGACAAGGAAATATTCCAAAAAAGTAAGAAACTATTTTTGTTAGGATTATTTTTCTGGCAATTAAATAATTTCAAGTCTTCTAAAATTTCTGCTGAGTTACAATGTCATGAAACAAAGTGTGCATAAAATAAGCCATCCACATTCTTTCAGAAATTTATAAAAAATATGAACACTTTAAATCTGATGTTGAGATGGGCATATTAAATGACGTTCTACTACATGTAACAATTATATTAGATTAACAGACAGTTATGAAAATACAATTAGTGCACTGTCTGGAAACAAAGGCAAGAGAGGCATGCAAGGATGTGTGCACTGACTCTTACAGGCTGACAAGTATTTCACAGCAGCTATTTGCTTGCTTTCATGCTGCTTGTGAATATTAATTCACATTTGTCAATTTGAAAGTTATCACTTGGCTCAAACAGAAAAAAAATGTGTTTAGAAAATTTGAATGGAAATTAAACACTAAAGCAATTTATATAACATTTTAAATGAAAATACTTACTTCAAATATTTAAATTTTAGGACACATATGAACATGGGACCTATTTCCTGGAATTATATAAATTAGTCCATACACACACACACACACACACACACACACACACACACACACACACATATATAAAATCTTATATACTCTAAGGGCTCATCTTTTTGATCCATGTTCCTAAATGATATATCCAAATTAAGCTTTAAAGATACCAAGGTCAAACAGCAATTAAATGAATGAGATCAACCTACAGTCACTGTCTTTTAGGCTTCAAACCTATAGTGCTATCCTCTATTATATTGTAACTTATGAGATTCCAACTTTGAAATAATAATTTTCTTTGAATCTTCTTTTATGCTTATGAATGGATCAGTTAAAGTATGTCAAGAGATTGCCAGGCATGCCATTCAAATTTATTATATTTAGAAACTAATTTTCTATGTGAATTGAGACTTTCTTATAAATGTCAACCAAAATAAATTATAGAAATTATTGAATGTGGAGTTTGAGCTAGTATGACTCATCCAAAATGGCAATTTAAAAATTTATAGAAACACTGTCATCGTCCCCATTTTAGTGGTTTCTGTTAAGTGATTGTCTTAAATATAAACTTACATATTATGATCGTACTAAAGTTAACACTTTCACATCAATATAAGATTTCATTTAAGAAGAACAGAGCTATACAAAGCAAATATTTAATTAGGACAACTTCTGTTTTACGTTATTTTTGTAGTAACAACTGATAACAACCAGAAATTGTCTGGAATCCAAGACTTTAGACTCAGCCCTAGGTTCTTACTAATGATTGGTGGGTTCAACAAAAATTGTCATCTTAGTATATTAAAAAGTATTTAAATAATTACTGTTTTGAAATTATGAAAATAAACATCAGTTCCTTTGTGAGAAAGCGAATGCTTCATTTTACAGTGTAGAAGCTTGAGTCTTTTATGTGGTGATATAAAGCATCAGAAACCATTGTTGTTGTTTTTTATAATTATAGTTTCCAACTGAGATTGATGTCTTGCAGAAATCATGGAAAGACCCAACTTTCAGACATTTTGCTTACTCAATAGGCTTTGTTCATGGCTTACTTTCATCTGTATTACGATGCATGCATCACTTTTAATTCAGATCCAAGCAATCTCTATTTCAAATACAGCTTAATTCCTTTAGTTCAGTTTTTTACAGTAAGGGCATGTTGATTCTTAGACTTTTTCTTTGCCTCAGAGGAAATAATTTTCTATCTTTCATTTACATAGAGCAGAAAATAAAACATTTATAAATCCTTAAAATCTGCCTTCTTTTTGCAGTAGCATCTTATCAAAATAAAAGTCCATTTTTAATAGTTTATATCAAATTCAAACAAAAAAAACCCCTACGTATGCCGAATTTTTTATGTTCCTAATCCTGCATGGCCAATTTCTCTTTTAACTATCTCAGAATCATCTATGACCAGAATATGCAGAGCATCCATTTGCAATGGCTTGTAGACACAGATCTACATGTTGTAGAATTAATATTTTCATGTACGGCAAATCAGAACAAACATGTCAGATCCTGACACTGTCATATTTACATGCCCTTCACCTCTGAGACTAAGAAGTTTGAAACAAAAACCAAAAACCCTGAGTTGATAAATGACAGAAACTGACAAGCATCAGCTTCAGATACCATTTTAGATTTTAAACTTACTGTCTGTGTGAGAAAACCTCTTGAAAGTTATAAATCATCTGATCCAAATGTGCATGTTAGCGCTGTAGTGTAATATAAGAACATTTACATATTCTCCTAATACTTTATCCAGTGGGAAATATTTCCTGAGACTGAGGATTTTATCAGTAAGTTATGGAGGCACCTGCTATGAAGGCACACTTGGGATTTTATGCTGCTGAGTATACTTTTTGGCTGGATGAATTTTAGCAAGGGTCTTAGACCTCTAAATTCAATTTTGCTCATGTGCCATGTGAGAATTTTTGTGTATGATGTCACATAAACATTCCATTGGAAGTGTAAGTACTAATGATGGCATCTGGCAGGAAGAGGGTCTGAGTAAGCACCCATTTCCTGCCTTCATTTCACCAGTGTGGTCAGTTTCTCAGAGGTTTCTGAAAGGGAATGACCATGTGACAGTACCAACCCAGGGGGGATATTGGCTACTTGAGATATGCTGAATGTGCTGCAAGCATTAATACATACTGTGTTTTACAGCTACATCAAATGAAGAAACCTGCAGATACCTCATTCAATAAGTGTTTACAATTGTCAAATATTGAAATGACACCATCATATAAACCACAAATAGCTCTGATTTAGAAAAGTGAAAATTAAGTAAAACAAAGATTTGGACAAAGTTTACGACTAATATAAGAAAAGTAAAAGTTTACACTTTAGATCTTTTGCAGAAAGGACACTGACTACACTTTTATACAGAGCAAATCATGACTATCCATAGACATTCTTTAAGTTTCTTGTAGTGACAAGGTTAAAAAAAAAAAAGCCTGACTACATATGTGTGATCTTGCAGCCTCTCACAAAATGCCAGTATGAGGAACACTCAAGTGTACCCTTCTCATAGCTAGTGGAGTTCTGTGTCTCCCTGAACTACCTAGGATTTACTGGGGTCTTGAAAAATCAAATTGCTCTGTCTAGAGAGGACAGAAGTCGATTCTGTAGAAGCAGAGAGTGACAAATGGGACAGGTAACACTAGTCTGTCTGACCAACTTCCCATGCTGACAAAGCTCGATTTACAAAGCAAGTCTAGCCTCATCATATCTACCTTGTCCTTTTCATTTGTTTCTTCAAATAGGGTCTTGATCTAGACTTGTCTTGTCTGAAAGTTTCATCAAGAGGCCCTCTCAAATTTATGACCATCTTAATGCCTCAGCCACCAGAGCTCTGGAATTATAGACATTATAAACATATTGTTTTTCTTAGTAAAACTGTAACATTCCTCATAGACTCTAAGGGAAAGGTAGAAGTCTCAGGTCCTGACTTGATACTTACTTTGTTACATGTATTTTTTTGGTTTCAACAGCTTATAGTGTAGCAATTCCTCCACTGTATTTCTGTGACAGTTAAACTACATCTGGCTTACTCATATCTGAATGGTAATAAGAGCTTTAGAAGGACATTTATTTTGTTACTTATTTGCATAATGTAGCATTCTCACTTTTTCTATCAGTTTTTGTAGGGTTACATCCCAATGCAGACATAAAGAATAAGTAAGATGGTGCTGTGTGACACTATTCCTGGGAAAATGAAAACAAATGTCTACTTTCTCAGTTAGGGAACCAGCACCAAAGCAAAGAAGGAAACCACCAAATCCCAGCATAGTGAACCAATGGGTTTTATTGGGGTTAGTTATGGGAAAATGGGTTTATTTACAGGAGCAGAGATAACTCAGAGACAAGTGCACCAGCCAAAGCCAAACTTACCATGGCTGATAGCTCATGGAAGCTGTAAACTTAGATTTCCCTGCACACTTTCAGGCCTCTGACCACAGTGGAGCATGTCCTAGGCAGCTTAGGCTGTCCGAGCCTCTCTCTGGTTTGAGCCTCTCTCTATTAGTCTCTGCCTGGACTAGATAATTGAGCCCTTCTGAGTGTCTCTCTCAGCTGTCTTTTCTGATTACATCAGCTTAGGGAGAGAAGGGCCTGACATTCTACCAAGTTTCAGGGACTTCCTGACTTCAACGTTCTTCGTTGTAGAATGGAATGCCTCACCTCCTTTTAGAACATCCTGTATTCTAACAAACTTCCTAGAGAGATGGAAGTTTTATCTTGGATGAAACTACTACACAATAGATAGTTATCTTAAATACATGGTAACTGAAAATTAAAACTATTTATGACGAACACATACTAAAGATGAGTGATAGACATGGATAATGAAAGTTTGGCCTTTAAATGAGATGGTATTATGACCTGTATGGTTTTCTCCTCTCAGATTCATGCAGCGAAATACAGTCACCAGTGTAGTGCTAAAGGTGACAACTCTAGGACATCATCTGCACTCAAAGGTGGAGTATTCATGGGTGGGGAACTTCCTCATAAAAGGCCCAAAGAGTTACACCACTTCTTTCTCCATGTGAGGACGCAGACCACACTATCTACGAGCAGAAAGAAGGTCCCCAGACAGAATCTTCTTGACCTTGCTCTTAGACTGTCCAGTCTCTAGGACGGTGAAAACAAATCTCTTTCATCTGTCAGATTTTTTTAATTAAAAAATTAAGATTTACTCAGTTTCTTATGCTTATGAATGTTTTGTCTTCGTGTATGTATGTGAATCATATGTTTCAGAAGAGGAGGTGAGATCCCTGGAAATTGGATTTAAAAATGGTCGTGAGCAATTCTGTGGGTCTTGGAAACCTCTGCAAGAACAAAACAAACTCTTTTAACCACTGAACCATCTCTCTAACTTCATTTGGTGAGATTCTTATGGTAACTGACATGGTAGAAAGAGAAATACTATGATTCTCTTTGGTAGGGACTGGGATTACTTCAAATTAGGTATTTGCTGGATAATGAAACAATATGTTACACTTAGAAGCAAATGGATTTGAAAATACTATGCTGGCTAATAAACCAACTACCCAGTTTCTCTCTTCTAAAGAGAAGTCAAGAAAATGAAAGTGGCCAGAAGGGAGAGGCAATGAGCTGGGGTTTTCCAGACAAACGACAGCACAGTGCTAACTGAAGGTAGACAGACCTGTGTGTATCCAGTGCATTGGTTCACACATCTTAGAGGTTTAAAGCCTGCTATTTTTGGTTTGGAGTGTTTGTTTTGCTTAATCTCATTTAGACGTATATCTGTATGCACTGTACATGTATTGCTGCATCTAGCTCTGTGTATGTTTGAGGATGACCAGAAGGATCACCAAGAAGAAGCTGAGGAGGAAAGACAAAAAAATCTCTACTTCTTTATTTTTCTGGTAAAAGAGATTTTCTTATTTAGCTTTACATATTAATATTTTCATTCTTGAAATTATAATATAATTATATCATCTTCTTTCCCCCATTCTCCTTTTTCTTTCCAGTAACTCCTATGCAATCCCTTGATCTCTTTAAAATTCAGTTTCTTTATACCTGTGTGTGTCCATAACATGTAAATACAACATGTTCAGCCCACGTATTTGTTTGCTCTCAGCATTCATTAATTTCCTGCAGTTCTTTGTCTAGTGTTGATGATTTTTGGTGTCATCATTGCTCAGGCTTTGTTTAGGCAGCCATATTGATGAGACCTCATAAATGTAGGCTCTCTGTCATTTTAAGGAGACACAATCTTACATCAAACTTTCTATTCCTCTAGATTTTAAGATTTTTTTCCCACCTGCTCTTTTAAAATGATCACTGAGTCTTAGGTGCAGGAATTGGGTTGTAGATGTATCAGCTGGGACTAAGTACAACGTGATTTCTTGTCCTCTACATTTTGTTCAGCTGTGATTTTCTGCAATGACCTTTGTCTGTTGCAAACAAAAATCTCCTTGATGAGCAGTGAGGACTCAACTTACCTGTGGATATAAGGACAAATATTTAAAGTGTAGTTAAGGATTATGCTGGTTTAACAGAGTGGTGGAGTAGGTTCTGCTCCAAGATCCATGACTTCTCTATTCCTGTGTAGTTGGCCAGATTTCCAGGGATGATTTCCCTCTTGCTGGACCTTAAGTCTAACACTATTGTAACCTTAGTGTTATCAGGCCACCTTGGTTGCTTTTGTGGTTCACAGGTGTCATAGCTGGGTGGGAATATTGATTCTTCCCTCCCTTTGTAGAAGCTAATGCTCAGGGAGGAGGCTTTCAGGTCAGATCCAGTGCAGGTCCTCTGAGTCCTGCTTCCTAAGTGCCTGGTGTCTTCAGCAATAGGAATGGACTTTCGACCTCTGGGAAGAAAACAAGGACAAAACACACAAGTCAACAGTATTTTGGGAGTCTTTTGGACAACCTTGACCAAAAACATCAAAAGGGAGCCTCTAATGTCCAGCGTTGAAATTGTATTGAAACTACACACACACACACACACACACACACACACACACACACACACACACACACTTGCTTATTGTATATTATATAATACATAAGTATTTTATATATGTTACAAGTAATTTTAGATTCCTTATGACTCTTTCAGACAATCTTACTGTTATTTTACTTTCATCCCACAAAAGAAACAAATAAAATAAGAGCAAAGACCGAAGGCTGGAATGGTGCTGGGAATGACCCAAGTGAGAAAGCTCTGTATGTAGGAGCTGTTGTAGAGTCAGAAAACAATGAAGATCCAGGGGAACTGGCTGAGCTCTGTGGGAAGATCTGAGAGCTGAGTTAGGAAGGTCAGGGGTCTCCAAATACAAGCATAGGCATTTTCTAAGGTCTATCTTGAACCTTTGATTTTTTTCCTCTTAAATCACTCCCTCATTAAATGTATCTCTTTTGTTTCTTCAGTCATTATTTTGGCATAGACAGTAATTATACCCATGTCCATAAGCATAGTTTCTTTGAGTTCTAATCTATCATCTTCAAATACCTGCTGAGCAGGTCATCTTTTTATATCTCTTTCATTATGTTTGCTGGCTGCTGGCCTGAAAGTCCAAATTAGATTCAAGACAATCTGTATGTATCTGGAGAGCTAGCAGATCAAGCTTGATAGGGATGACTATGACAATAAAATGTTTCAGTCTCTTATAAGGTATAAGTAAGTAGTGAACCAAACTCTATAACATTGACTTTTCAAAGAACATGGGGAAGATTTCTAGAAACCAGGTGATGAGTCTCTCTTGAGCTCTGTAACCTTTGATCAAAACCATCTTGTTTAAACCCAGAGCAGAAGGAACTAAGGAACTTTGAAACAGTTGTTTAAACAAGGAAGTAAAATGTGTTTTGACTCAATCTGTTGCAGATGACTATTGATATGCTGTGTTTTCATGAAAACAGCATGTACCTAGTTATTCTTAGATTGTGTCTGCTCAGATGTTTCTATAAGCTGTTCTGTGGAGACATATCAAATATATTTTGACTAGTACCCAGTGTTGGTATGTCGAAACATGTGCCATTTCCCTAATCCTGTCTTTCTCATTTGGATCTACTGATGCTCTTCATTCTGAAGAAGTTGCATATATATTACTATTTTCATTTCCAACTGAGAAGAGATTGGAATGACATCAAATTCATAGATCCAAAATATGAAGTTTCAATCTTGATCTTCCTCACAACTAGGAAGCCCTAGATCCTAGTGGTTCAGATGCAGTCTCTGAATATGAACCTCATATTTAACCGGAGAGTCTATCATGACTTCATAGAACTAAAGGAAGCTTCATGAAGGCCACCAGAAGGCCCTTGAGCCAGAGCCACTTGTCAGTGGAGTATTGTGTCCTCCAAGAACAAGCCTGAATGGTTTCCCAGTGGTCTCCAGCACTGAGGAGGAAGCCTTGGTGTGGCCTCAGCACAAACAGGCAGGCTGATTTTAGAACAATTGCTGAAGCTTTTGTTTAATTGCCTTCCCTGCATTTGGTCTATGGGTACTCTCTCAGTCTACCAGTAATATGATTTTCTCAAACCAATCAAATCTTATGCAGTATTATTCCTAGATAAAATTTATTGGCACTGATCCAAGATAAAATCCTGTTCCATCAGAAATAGCTTTATGAATTGTAATGCAGCATACATTTTTAGTGTGAAAATTAAATAATTTGAAAACTGTAGGATTTAACTATATTTTTATTTTTCCATAAATATATTATCAAGTAGTATATGTAATGATTTTTTTTCTAATTTGAAGTATGTGATTGGAAATTATCTTCTTGACAATAAGTTAAACTCTTGGTAAACAATGGGATGGAAAAAGATGTATTATTTGTGTATAGTGAATACATTTATTTCAAACTGATAAATTGTTTTCAATAGTTCATTAGCACATTTTAATAAATTCTAGAACTTAAAAAAATTCATCATTTAATTAAGCTCCTTAGTAAGTTTTTTAAAATAAAATTTACACCCCAATAGAATACTATAGAATTTTTTTATTTTAGTTAAATATATTATTTTAACATTTTCACCTTTCCATTACTTAAGTATCTTTCTAATTATTTATAATTCCCCACAAAATTGCTCACTGATACTGGAATTTTATTTTAAAGTTATCCTGATAACATGGAGCATAATTCATCTAGGGAAAAAGTTACAAAATTGTTTTAAGGAATAATTGCTTTCTTCATAATGTCGCATTTCTTGGGCTTCAATAATGTTTTCTCCAATATTATTTTCCTATCTTTGACAGAGAAGTTAGAAATGAAATAATAGTTGAATGGTATGAATTTGTCTTTTTCTTTTGTTTTTAAAATGTTACTTTGAAGACTCATGTTTGTTTTTTGTGAATAGAACTTCAAAGTCTATTTTCTTATCTTTAGCATTTTTTTTTTGTAAGCCTCACAGCATTCTTGTCATCGGCTCTTAAAAGTATTCTTACATTTCCCCTTAGCTTTTAAATATGCAATTTTTGTCTTTTGTTCATGTTCTCCCTTAAAGATGAAATCAAGTACTTTTTGTTTCTTGCATGGTTCAATGATGCTGTGGTTCTAAAGTATGCATTATCATCATCCCTTATTTCTGTATCTATGAATTATTATGGAGAAATAATTAGGGTGTGAGATAGATGAGTGGGAGAGAAATGACAGACAGACAGATCTTTGTGACTAAAAGCTGCAACTTCAGTTAAAAATTATTGCAGAACATCATTTGTCAATTAGCAACAATCATGCCCTAGATATCCCTCACAGCCAACAGTAGTCACCGCACAAACCTTGGAACATCACATTTTATTCTTATATCCCCCCTGGGAATAAACCTCATATTTTCCATGAACAGTCAGAGCTTTGGAATCCTAAAGATTAGAAACACTATATTTTGAGAACATTTTATTGTATGCTTTTTACAGTTTATTTTTTGCACACACACAAAAGGAAACTTTGTGTCAAAGTTACTAAATAGAACTAGGTTTCCCTCATTGTCTCACAAAATAGAACCATGATGTCCCAAAGGGTTAGAGATATCACTTATCTGAAAATAATAAAATGAAGAAACTGACATAATTCTGTACCACAGGAATACCGAGGAGACGAAGGGAAATGAAGCAGTGATGAAGAGGGAGGGGTCATCTCATCACTACTATTTCACTCTACAGGTAAGAAATGGAGGTTGAGAGGGTGCCGTGATAAGAGCCCAGTAACTTCCAAATGGCTGTGGGATTTTGTTCTCTGAAGTAATCAGTGAAACTTTGGAATGCTTCCCAATTCTAAGCCACTGACACGTTTTCCCTCCCAGAGTTGCAGTGGATTTGCATGCTTATTCATTTTTCTCAAGGTGTCATAACATTTGTTAACTCCAGGATTCCTGTTCCCAACTGGAAGATAGAGACACCCACGGTCAGGACTGCGCCAAGGGGAATGGACCCTTTTGTGAAGTCTCGTAAACTTTCTAAATGTTTTTCTTGAGCTGGAAGGTCAAAGGAGAGCATGTATTTGTCAGAATATTGACATGTGTAGAATAGTTTACACACATAGGGACATTTTTATTGGAATATTGAGGGTAGAAATAGGCTGTATAAGAACCAAGGTGCTGGTATACAAATATGCTGGAGAGGATATGTAACTCAAACATAAGTAGGAAACCAGTGCATTCAGGAACGAAACTTGAATTTTCTCAGGTATCCAATAAATAAGTCACGAGAATATGAAAACTAAAGGAGGAATGGATAGTGTACCTACAAATTAGAGTAGCTGATATGGCATGCTCAACAATTAATGCTGTGTTAACTTTTAAAAATTAGTTGGTGGTTTCATTTTTTTTTTTTATTTCTCCACTCACATTCATTCTTTTATCTTTCTTTGTAAATAACTGTAATTTTCTTAAAAAGAGGAAAAAATTACCAACATGTGCCCACTGGAGAAGAGAAAGGATAAAATATTTTGTATGTGACTTGGTTCATATAAATCCAAATTACTCTGAAGGAGAGTTTATCAAGTAGGTTCTAGTCATCCCCCCAGGAAATTCTTGCAATTAATTTTGTCTTTCTTAGAATAATAGTCATTCTATTATTAAATGGCACTGTAGCATTATATTCTGTCTCTAAAGGAAATCTAGTATATTATGTGTAGATTATGGAACTGAGTCCACATTGCTATTTACCAACAACCAGACATAGCATAGCGTGTACTACTATTTATAGAACTCTGTACAAGACTTCCTTATAGTTTAGTTGAATTTGAAGGTATAACACATTTTTTTTTTTTTTGCATTGTGGTGAGGCCAAAGTAACCCCTCAATACACTAACTCTGTTTAGATTAAAGAAAAAAGAAACCATACATACCACATTAGTATATTCAACTTTGTGTTGTAGGAGTATTAAAATTCAACATTAAAGAAAGTGCTCTGTTATAAGTTTTATCCCTGAAATTCATTAAATATCTTTAATGCATCTGTCCTCAACATCAGGCAGAAATCAGTATACAGAGTTTCAAATCATGCTCATCCCCTCAAAAACGCTTTAAAATGTGATTACTAAGTACCAGCAAGTATTTTTTACTATAATACATGATTTGAGAAATAGCTGTTATCAATCATCTGAAAACATTTCTTCTAAAAAACATCTTGAAACATACATCCTGTTATTATTTATGCTTTCAGTCTTCTATTTTGATTTCAATTATTAATCTGCTCCATTTCCAGAGGTCAAACCTTACCCCAACCCTGTCCAAGGTCATGTAGTTTAGCAGAGGACAACATGCTGCACTAGGAAATGTTTCAGCGTTAAATACAAATGCATGTGTGGATTAATGATGAATGCTCGGTGATTAAGGTTTCAAAGGGAGAGCTGGGGCATGAAGCAATGGGAAGAGTTTAAGACTGGTGTTAGGACTGACACAGGGATCATTTATGGGCTGAATTGTCTTGGGAAGTCCTCTGCTTTCTGTGTGGATATTCCTGCCCCTCGTCCAAGGGGCATGTTAGAACTCATGAAGTGACTCACAGTGTCGTTTCAGAGCAGCTTGGTAAAAATCCTAGTTCAAGTTCAAATTTCTATCAGTTAGTGAATAAATACATAAGGAACACGGAAAGATTCTGTCCTCTGGTATAGTTCAAATTTTAATGATCACATAACTAATATTTAGCTATTTAGACACATTTAAAAATCTATTTTCTCATTAAATGAATGATAGTATGAGTTTCATTTTTAAAGGACCACTGCATTTGTTTTACAGAGTGATCCTGATTTTATGGTTTTATTCGGTGAGAAAAAAAAGTGTGTGGCTATTTTATGTATACACAACCAGTTTGAGTACATAAAGAAAAGCCTACAGCTTTATGGGACCTCTAAAGTTTTAGAGCCTTTCTGTTTCATCCAAGGGAAAAACAACCTTAACCAGTATTTTTTTTCCCTCGTCAATATCAAGCAGTTCAGGAACTCCATAACTGTGATTATCTACCTTGAAGCCATACGGAAAGATCTAGCACAGAAGTGACCTCTAAGTCTTATTGTCCTATCCCTGAAAAAGAAGTGTATTTAAGGAGCAGTGCATTTAAGCTCCTGGAGCATGGGGTGAGGGTGTGATCCAAGACATTGTTAGTTACTTCTTGATGAGGTGACTTTTTTGTGGGGAGGGAGGACAGTTGTGCTGAGAGGTAGGTGATCTGGCCAGAGGCTCTGTGCTATAATGGTAGACACACAGGAGATTGATGGGGAACTGGTCTGAGCAGAGTGTTGAAGTGTTAACGAGAGAACTCAGATCCTGTCCATCTGACTTGACCTTCAGGTTGATGCTAGGCCAAGTGTGTTGCCTGCATGCAGTCTCCCCATCCGCAAGGAAACATGATACTTTTTGTTCTGCTTTAAATCTGCTTTTCAACATGAAGTATTAACAGAAGCATCTAGCCTAGGGTTTAAAAATGTATTCAACACAGAAAGTATTGGAAATATTTAATGCTTCAAATAATTTTCCTGAGCCTCTGAGAAATCTTGCACTAAAAATGTCTTTCTGCTGAAGTAGTTTCTAAAATATTAGTTTCCACTTTCCTTTTTTGCTCCCAGGACAACGATTTCCCTGAACCAAAACAGCTCCTTTATTTTCTTCCTTTTTTTTTTTCCTTCATGGTTCTGAAATAACCCATCCTGAAGACATAAACAATCTGCCTTGATGGCTAGCCAAGGCTGCCCTGCCACATACCTCCTCCTTCTGCACACATCCGACTCCAAGGAGCAGTAAACACAAATCTGCACCCACAGAACTGAGAAGAGGCTTGCTGCAGCTGAACACAGAGTAGGAATAAAAACAAGGGCCCAATTCAACAATATTAAATGTGCTCAGAAGACAGTCTCTGAGAGGAGGGATAAATAACCTACATAATGAAAAATTAGTTAACAGTGTTATGTAAATATTGAAGCAGCATCAATGAGGAGGCAAGGAGAAGTATTTTAAGACACCATATTATACAATGCACTGTGCACTGTTTCCTGGTGATAAGGTTTTTAAGGCATCTTTATAAGCACTGCTTCTCTGTTGTGACAGGATTATTTTTACACCTTTGGAAAGCAACTGAAAAAGAAAGCCCAGGGGGGGAAAAACAAAACAAAACAAAAAAACCAAAAAAATCCAACAACCCTGCCTAACAAAGCATCCATACTCAAATAGCTTAAACTTGAAGAAAGGACTGATTCAAGATACAAGAATAGATTGACTATTTAAGACTAAACATGCATATGAATGATATTCTTGTTCCTATTGCAATATAGCATATTCCTATCAGTGTAATGAAATGCAAAAATGGCTAAGAATGAATTTGGAGGTTTATTATTCCACTGAATTTTAAATAGTCATTAAAGGAAGTATTTCATATAATAACATCCAGAAACAATAACATATACAATGGGTGAAATTGAGTGGCTGGATAATGTAGTGTGTCAATTATCTAAAGGAAAATAGTCTAAGTTCAAGGAAATAGTCTTGCTACTGATATCAACAAATTGAATTTACCCACTATACTTTTGAGAAAATGTTGTCAATAAATTTTCTCCTTACCTCTCCACGGAAAATCCAAAGTTTATGATAACAATGTATTTAACATGATGAAATTATCTATATCTTAAGTACCTTTTCAAGAAATGGTATTGCTTTCAATGATAATGGTGCAGAAATCACTGATAGTCACAAATTCTAAACTCATGTTCAGCATCCTTTTTAAGAGATGTTAATGTCCATCACTGTGAATGCAGCATTTAGTGAAAAGAAAACCATAAATAATAGGAAAAAAATGGAAAAATAGAAATCTCTTGGATAATCAATAGTTAATAATTAAGTATAATTAATCAACCCCTCTGTCTTAGTTAGGGTTTTATTGCTGTGAAGAGATACCATGGCCATGGCAACTCTTATAAAGGAAAACATTTAATTGAGGTAGTGGCTTACAGTTTCAGAGGTTCAGTCCATTATCATCATGGTGGGGAGCATGGTGGAGTGCAGGCAGACATGGTGCTGGAGCTGAGAGTACTACATCTTACAGGCAATAGGAAGTCTACTGACACCTCGGCAGTATCCTAAGCATAGGGAAACCTTAAAACCCATCCCCATACTGACATACTGCCTGCAACAAATCCACACCTCCTAATAGTGCTACTTCCTATGAGATTATGGGGACTAATTACATTGAAACTACCACACCCTCTATATAGTCAACAGCCAATTGTCTAATTCTCTTTATATCATTTTATACTCTTTACAAATAATGCAGATACCCCATTGCTCATCTTCGTTTTACAGTCAGTTGCTGTGTTCTTAAGAGAAGCAAATGATGTTTAACGATGTTTAGTGTTACTTTTAATTTGGTCAGTAAGCCACCAAAACAAGTATGTATAAAGGAAGAGAAGTTCTTAGAGGCCCTAGTGGGCTGAATGAAGATTGGTAAATAATAGCTTTAGGAAAGGCTTTACGGTGAAATGCTATAAAAGCCAAAACAGGTGGAAATGCAAAAAGATAGACACAGACTACAATCTACAATCTGCATCTACTCAACTGGGGACACATGACCATAGAATGTATTTAGTAGTAGAAACTGGGTCTTTAGCAATTAATTGAACTATGTAGATATGTAGAGCAAGGTCAATGTAAAGTTCTTAGAAGAAAAAGAATCAATTAGAAAATTCCTATTTTGGATATGTTTATAATTTCAGACCCAAGAGCTATTGTATTTGATTCAATTATGAATGGTTAGGAAGTGTTAAGGCAGTCTCTCTGTCTGTGCTCCTTGTATAAAATCAGTATTTCTTCTTAAGTCTTTGGTAGTCAACCACTGCAGAATACTGTATACAAGGGGAATATTAGCTTTAAAAAATCTCTCATCTCCTTTTATCAGGAAGGTAGTTATCAAAATAAGTTGTAGTGTAAGTTAGTCAGTAGATAGTACATATGAGAAAAATCAGAGTAAAGAAAATACTTATGATGGTTAATCTTAGATGCAAACTTGACACACTTGGGAAGAGAAGATATCAATTGAGGGATTGCCTTTCATCAGATTGGCCTGTGGTCATGTCTCTTGGGGACATTTTTTGATTGCTAATTGTTATAGGAAGGCCCATTCATCCCACTATGGGTGTTTCCACCTCTGGGCAGATGAGCTGTGCCTGTGTAAGAAGGATAGCTGAATATGAGCTGGTGAGAAAGATACAGAATTCCTCTGTGGCCTCTGCTTCAGTTCCTGCCTCCAGTTCCTGCCCTGGATTCTATCAGGGATGGATTTTTACAGTCCTGTAAGCCAAAGAAACCCTTTCCTTCCTATTGCTTTTGGTCATGTTCATCATGGCAAGCAAAAGAAAGCCAGGATAAGATTGGTTTCTGTAGACTGCTGGCAATGGTTGAGCGAAAGCCTGATCTGACCTAGTCTGGTGATCAGATGACTAAACACCCTAACAGTCATTTTGCAACTCTCATCCAATAACTGATGGAAGTGGATGCAGAGATCCTGAGCCAGGCCCCAAGTGGAGCTCCATGTGTCCAACTGTCGAGAAAGAGGAGGGACTATAAGAGTGTGAATTGTTGAATCCAACATTGCAAAACGCACAGGGACAAATAGCCAAACGAATGGAAGCACATGAATTATGAACCAAAGGCTGTGGAGCCCCCTGCTAGATCAGGCCCTCTGGATAAGTGAGACCATTGAATAGCTTGAACTGTTTGGGAGGCTCCTAGGCAGTGGGACCGGGACCTGTCCTTGGTGCATGAGCTGGCTGTTTGGAACCTTGGGCTTACACAGGGACACATGCTCAGCCTGGAAGGAGGGGACTGGACCTGCCTGTACTGAATCCACCAGGTTTAAATGAATCCCCAGGGGTGTCTTGGTCCTGGAGGACATGGGAATGGAGTGGAAGGGCTGGGGGCAAGGTGGGGGTGGGGGCAGGAGGGGGGAGGATGGGGTTACCCATGGCTGATGTATAAAATTAAAACATAATAATAATAATAATAATAATAATAATAATAATAATAATAATAAAAGAAAAAAGATTGGTTTTCATAAAGAGATGGTATAACTAGAGCCCGTAATTATGTAGAGAAGGCATGTTTTACTGATTCCCGAGGCAGGAGTGAGAACTGGCAGTCATCCCCACTAGTTTGATTTTCTAGGTCATCAACCAAGTTGTGAAAGATTTTCATGAAGAACATTCCTCTTAGAGTCTCTGGAAAATCATTGCATTTTGAGTTAATTATACCTAACAACCACTCTTGCTTTGTTGCCCTGTTTAACAGGGCAGACACTATCAGGAAAAGGCTGATGCAATCAATATTTCTATGAAAGAGGAAACTCCAGGGAACACTTTAAAACAGCTGTCTTAATACAATAAAAGTGTGGTTAAAATCTAGGTGTTTCCTACAGTGTTGGTTTTTGAATTGTCAATGTAGAACAGAAGAAATTATTAACTTGAAGTTCTCACATCTCAAAGTTATCTAATTATGGGAGAAAATTATTCATAGAATGGACCAGAAATATTTAATATTTTGCTTTAGGTTTCACTTTAGAAATGGAGAAACATTTTGTTTTTATTGTATCATAAACATTCAAAAGATACAGTTTTTAATTGTGTGATTGCATGTGTGTGTATGTGTGTGTGTGTGTGTGTGTGTGTGTGCGCCTGTGTGTGTGTCCCTGGGTGTGGGTATGCACATATAAATGCAGGTGCCCATGGAACCCAGAAAAGCATGTCACATTTCTCAGGAACTGTAATTGGTTAAAGGTGATTGTGAGTCAAGTAGGGTGCTGGGAACTGAACTCTGTTCCCCTGAAGAATCAAGTGTTCTTAACCACTGAACCATCTCTGCCTTCCCTGCAAACATTTTTTTAACTATAAAATTAGTAATGTATAATCTAACCCGTGGTCACTTGCCACAGAAATAAGAGAGTTATGAATGTCGGTGACTCTAGTCTCCTATAGTGAATGTTTCGGAAATGAAAGCTCTCTCCTTCCTACGATGTGTTTACCGCCTAAGGTCACCTGTGCTCCAGGCATATCTCCCATTACTTGCAATAGTCAATTCAAAGGAAGGAAAGAGTTTAAAAGCTTGGAGAGGAAAAGAAGACAAAGTGTATGAAGAAAGCAGGCAAGCAATAAGGCGGAGAGAAATCTAGTACAGTATGTGGATGGTACCACTTTGACACATTTCTATATTGTATTAGATATATGCTACACATCTACAATTCCTATGTTTGTTTTTCCTATGTCAGTTTGAGTTTAGATTCTATCATTGGAAGTAGGAAGTGTCCTAATTAGTATCATAGTGTTTGAATAGATTTTATGCTTTTAAATGTGCTTACATTTCTCCCCAACTTCTCATTTTGGGACATTTAATTCTAAAATTCCAAAATGATTGGGTTGATTTAAGTTAAAACATGTGCATTGTTTGTTACAACATTGAAATTAAAAGTAAATAATAAAAATAAAAAAAGAATTAAAATTCAAATATACTAGATATCGTTGATATTGTGTTATTTTTACAACTGTCTATCTCAAAAAGCCAAACTATACCCTAGGGTAAAGCTCGATGTTAATGTTTATTATTGAAATATGCTTCTTCTATGCTCTTACAGCGTGTACAATCTTATGCTGGAAGAAGACTCTAAAGCTGGCCATCTTTCATAGAAGTTCAGGGTTCACAAAGTGAGTAGCAAACCTGGAGCTCCCTGGTGTGCACTCCTTCTCCTTGTGTTTCCCTAACTCTCTAGCTCACAAAACCCTGCTCCAAAGTGCAGCATACTTCCCAGTACTCACATTGTTATGCCATTTTCACAGTTCACATGTGTGTGCTCACTTTATGTTTGTAAATGTTTACTACCTTGAGTTTATTTCTTAAAGACATTCAGAACAGTTTCACTGCTGGAAAGATCCCAGGTGCCTTGTCTTCATCCTCCACCACATCCCTGGTGACCACTGACATTTTGTCATCTCTGAAAGTTTTGTCTCTGCCAGAGTGTGATATTGCCGGAATCACAGAGTCACAGGTTTTTGTATTGGCTTCTTACATTGAGTAGTGTGCATGTAAGAGCTTCAATTCCTTCTGTGACTTGATAGGACATTTCTATTTATAACTAAATGGTATTCAAGTATCTGGAGAGACCACAGTTGCTTTATCTATTCACCTATTGAAGGAGACCTTGATTGCTTCCAAGTTTTGGGAACTATGAACAAACTGTGACAGACATTCATATATGCAAGCTCCTGTGAAGACATAGCATCTCATCTCAGTTTGTCCCAAAGCTCACAATTACTGGATCATAGAGTGGTAGTATGCTTCCCTTTCTATGGGATGGAAATGGCTTCCAAGCTGCCTGGTTATGCATCCCCAGCAATACTGAGTGATGGCTACAGCTGATCCCTTCCAGTACTCACCAACATTTGGTGTTACATGTTTTGGATCTACTGGTCACATTTCTCCATAGTGTGATCTCATTTTGTTTCATTTACTCTTACTAATAACATAAAATGCCAACTTTTGTGCACTCCTTTTCCATTTATGCATCTTTGGTGATGTGTGTGCTTAAGTCTTTGGCCATTTTTAATTAAAAAATAAAACAAAAATCTCAGTGCTGCAGATGAAATCCAGGGCCCAGCCCATGTTAAACAGAACATTCTATCACTAAGCTACACTCAAGCCAGAGTATCCTGGTTAGTCAGGGGTTATTCTGTGACTGAGACAACAAAATCTTTCTTATTTTTAATATCTTTGTCTTTTTATTCATCTTTCTGGGGTATTAGTTTGGTGTTATCTTCCAGCCCTTCTGACAGATTTTTTTTTTTTAAATTCTAATATAATAGCATCAGTTTCTAATACTTTTTAAAGTATGTTTTCACATACTCCTATTATTGTTTTATTGATTTAAAGTTTGTATTATTTGCTTGTACTTTTAAGCTTATTTCTCTGCATTTCCTTTGGCTTTTATTTCTTAGTAAATCTTTTGTATTAGAAAATTTCCCTGAGTTTCTAATGATTCTACACTGGCAGTCTTCAGAGGAAAACATCTAGGAAATTTGTATATGACTGAAGCTTTCCATTAGGTAACTCCAATAGAGTACATTTGGCTCTAAAGCAGATTTTCTCATTGGGAAACTCATAATGGAAGAAACCATAGATGATTTTTCTTTCTTCTTTTTTTTTTTCAGAGTCAAAAATCTCCTTTTTGCTTCTGGGACAGTGTCTTGATGTTGATCACCTGGGATTTCAGGTGAGGGTCTCTTTGTTCAGGTTGCGATATTTTATGTGTTTCTATATGTTCTGGTTATGGCTATAGGGTGACCTATAAATGCCTGATGTTCCTAGGTGCATGGATCAAAGTCTAGTAATTGAACTGAATCACTCTTCTAAGGTGAAGGAGAAACAGTTGCAGAAAAATGAAAGGATATCATTTACCTGATTTTTTTTTTAATACATAGAGGCCATTATCCACCACAACTCACCTCAGCTTCCAGAGAGATTTGTGGTGTCTAGGATCACTCTATGGGAATCAACCTGATTCTCATTAACATTATGTGGATACTTTGTATATTCACATTCAAATATAAAACTTTTTGTATGTGAATAATAAATTTAGATTTCTCTTTATCACAGATTTTTCTTGAAATTGAAATTTAAAAGAGTAGAGCACACTATTTTATTAGCCACCTATCTCATCAAAATTTCCCCAGATTTATTTTGGTGAATTTTAGGATTTTTGTCTAAATCCATTGTTATGTGACTGGGGTGCTCAGCCTGGAAGGAGGGCACTGGACCTGCCTGTACTGAATCCTCCAGGTTTAAATGAATCCCCAGGGGAGTCTTGGCCCTTGAGGAGATGGGAATGGAGGGGAGTTGATGGGAAGAAGGTGGGGGTGGGAGAGGGAGGGGGGAGGACAGGGGAACCCATGGCTGATGTGTAAAATTATAACACAAATATAATAATAATAATAATGGAAAAAAGAATATATAACTCTCTATGTCTACTTCTAGATATTTTTCTTGAGAATTCTTAAATATTTCTAATACTGAAAAATACTTAGTTAGACAAACAATGTTGGTAGCTGTCAGGTGTTGTAATGCATGTACACAATCCTAGCTCTTGTCAGGCAGAAACAGAATTGTGAGTTTAAAAAAAATTGGTTTACATAGCAAGTTCTAGGACAGCCTGACTACAAAGTGAAATGACATCTAAAGAAGTTAATAGATTGATGGATCATTATGACAGTCTTTGAGTGTATAGTATTTTTCTATCATGTTTCACATTGTTATTTTTAAATTTTGTTTTCTGGTTACCTAATATCTATAATTTTTTCTGGAAAATAACTCTAGACAAAATAGCCATTTTTCATAAAAACAAAACATAAAATCTTGGTGCCTGAAAAATACGGTGGTTTGGGATCTGGTGGATTGACTTGCATGAGGATGCCTCTATGCACCTAGAACTGGCCTTGCTCAGTTTGTTTCACCTGCAGTAACCTTTCCAAAAATGATTTGCTGAGGTGCACCAAAAGTTCCTCAAAGGATTGAGCCATGGCTGATTGCTTCTTATGAAGTCCTGGCCAAGAGCTCCTCTGTAGAGCCATCTCATTACTCTTTTGGTCATGGAGATTTTAATTTCTGAGACAGGAATGCTGAGCTTTTATGCTCCTGTTATTGCAGCTCACACAGCTACAATTTTACTAGGCATAGAACCCAGGATGGCCCAAAAGTTCAACTTTCAACATTCTTTCCCCTCAAACAATTCTGGTCAATGAGATCACCTTAGAGGTTTTGTATTAAGAAAGAGGCTTCTTAAAGGAACAGACCTGTTTGCTTTTGCCTTCCTGCTCACAACATGGGTATTGGAGAAATGGAGTATCTATCGTTCACATGGCAAAATATCACATAGAACCATGAAGCATTTCTTGGGTACTTCAGTCAAATTTGTTTTAAATTTTATGCTCTGTGAATACATGAGAAAATCAACTCCCTAGTCACCAAGCTATCCAAGTTTAATGTCATTGCTGAATCAAGTATCTTCCCTGGCCTCCAGAAGGCTTTGCGTGTTGCTTGGCAGATGTTGCAAAGGATTTTTTTCAGAGTAAGATGCACATTTGTTGAGTATAGCATTGCAGAATTATTACTGTGGGTATAGTGTAGGCAGTAAATGAATCAGTGCTCCCACAGTTAACATACACGGCCTCTGTGGATTTACAGCAGCAACATTATTCATTCATCAAAAGCAAACAATTAGTGTTTACTGGTTAATGACTTTTTGTTTCTATGTATTTAGACATGTTTTAATGGAGGAGATTGGCTGGGAATGACATGTGATTTACCTCTCAATTTGAGAACTCCTTGCTAGACTATAGGAAAGATGGCATTTTAATGCAACCCGTGATATACCCATGATTGCTTATTCTTTGCAAAAGAATCAAAGTGTCTGAGGATAATAGGATATAATAGCACTAAAATGGACTTTTGTGGAGTAAACAAATAAAGGGATTAGAAAGTGCCTTGGAAATGGAGAAAAGTGCAGTAAAAGGCTAAGCATTTATTTGCATGGGTGCAACTTCTGCTGTACTGGCTGATCGAGGCTCAGAAGAGTCATAACCATGTGGCTCTGCTAAGCAAAGTATTACTGTAGTAGCTCAAATTCACTTAATATTTTTAAAAGTATTTTCCCCTCAACATGCTTTTAAAACTTGAAATGTGCAATTCAATTTATGTTCAGTATATTTGGCTGTATTTTTCACATGTTGCATTAATTTTATATTTATATATGTACTTAATTTCATTTCTAGCCAAGATAGACTAACTGGTAGAATGCTTATTTTAGTAAGTAACTATAAAACTGTATAACACAAGTGATGTGTATTTTGTAGACCTGAACTGTAAGCCCTGCATGTCTTTGGAAGTAAAATCTGCCCAGGTTAGCTGTGACTCCGTTCCTGGAGGAAATTCACTCTCACAGAATAAGAGCAGGAAACCCAAGCATGACTCATGTCTCACTGACCTCAGCAGATGAACCTCAGTTTTGAAACTGCTTGAATAGCTGGACTATGTTAAGAGACAAAGAACTGTACAGAGCAGTAGGGGCCTGAAGCCTGCATGAAGTTCATATTGGTTCCCAGAAGAAGCACTGTTGCATTTGTACAGGTAATTTCTTGGGTCTAGAGGACAGCTTCATTCAGGAGCAAAAACTATAAGAAGTCAGCAGAAGTCATGCAGCCAGGGGATGCTCACATCTAGGGCGTGGCTGCTTGATGAGGCCTTGATGAACACCTCAGGAATGTCCCTGACACTCTAGAAAATCCATGATTAGAAGTAACAGCTGGAGAATAATGGCTGTATGCTAGGAGTCAAGCCAAAGCCAAAGAGACCCTTTTTCATACAAAATAAAACAAATGTTATAGCATAAAGGAAGACCCACCTGCAGTCTGTATCCAGTTCAGAACTCAGCATACTTTACAAGAGACAATATGATACAAATAATTTAGTTCCAATCTATGTGTCAGGTCTGAGTGAGGCAGATAATTAAGGGTAAGATCAGGACTAATTGGAGAAATTGATAACATATGAAGCTTTGACCTGAAGGGAAGAAGTGTAGCAGTAGCACAGAAAAGGGTAGAGAATTAATAAGAAAGGAAAAAAAGATCCATTTTACCATTCATAGCGTGAAGGAGCCTGAAGAGACGTAGCGATACTGTAAATGTGCATTCTTTCTTGGGTTTATTTTTCAGAGGACAATCCTGGGATGACCACAATAGGGCTTTGGGGTGGAATGCACATGGCAATTCTTATATTTATTTTGTAAATTTACATTTGTTTGGAGTTTAAAAATACTAAAAATTAAAGACAGAGAAATTAAAAATATTGAGAAAAATATAATTATTGCCACCCCTTTTTTTAGGCATAGTATTAGATCTGATAACCACTCTGTGCTAAATGATGCCAGTTCTTGGATTTCCTTCTTGTAATATGTCATCATATCATAAATAACAATGTATTTTCAGTGAACATCGGTTTTAGTCCTAGTCCTTGAAAACACGTTAATGTTGTAGAGATAAAGTATGTTTTCTTCCTAGTCTAACAATGCCAATAATTTACTCAGGGTCAGGACATGGAAGTCAGTGGATTTTTAACCAAAATGAAGGCACAAATAATAATCATTTAGAGAAAAATATACACATGCCCCCCTATCTCCACAACACACTGAGTTGACATCCAGGAGCTTGCTGATACGTGGTGAGAAAGTCTGGCAAATGCCAGGGAAGCTTTTCTTAGAGGTCTCTAAGCCTTCAGGGGATGCTGCCAAAGCTTGACTCAAGTAACTGGCAGGAGGCAGAAGCTCTTGAACACTTCTTGTTCCTACTCCCAGAGTCATTTTAGGTTATTGGCACACATCTTGTAGTTTCTCCTGAAGTGACCTCTGAGATCCATGGAGCCCTATGATGACCTTTCTTGTTGCTTAGGCAGATACTTTGCAGAAGAGACCTCTATGAGGAGGTACGTTCTAATGTGTGTGTAGACAGAGACAAAGGCAAAGAAAGACACACACACACACACACACACACACACACACACACACACACAGTGGGGGCATTTAAGATTTGTGAGAACACATTTTTTGACTAGAGTCATTGAGACTTTATCTTGACTCATGTCTTTGCCTGTTGACTTTTTAACCCTTTTTTGTGTGCTGAAACCTACTACACTGTTCAAAATGATATGTAGCCTGAAACAGCTACTGTTCAGGAGAAACAAAATAGGAAATGTTTGGAGGGAAATATGATGTTTTGATTATAGAATGAATCATCAAATTTTAATAATTTTGAACATTATATTCCCTTTATTTTCGACTCCAACATTGATAACATGACTTCTTTAAAGAATTATATATTTTTTGATGTAATCTCTATATAGCTTGTGTCTATCATGAAAGCAATATATATGCTTATAATGAATAACTATATTCCAAGACAGCATGGATAAAACCAAAATTTTGTTAACAGACTTCAAGTCATTTTTGGTTATTTTTCATTATTTTAGCTTCAGGAGCAATGCATTGTATTAGTCATTGCCACTAGTTCATTATACATTTAGGTTATTATCCCTTATATAAGAACAATTCAAGTTTAATTTACTTTTGAGTAGAGAGTGGGGTTTGTATACCATGTCCTTTCTGTCTTCCAAATCAGTCCAGCTATATGCTTAAGATTCTATGGCTTCTCTCTGCTAAGTCAATAGCATTTATTGCCCCTTATCATAATCCAGGTATCTGAGATCTTTTTGCTTATGTCTATAAGCAAGGCAGTACTTCATTTTCATATACAAAGCATAATGGAATGTACTCCCATTATAATGACTGACTGCTAGTAGCATCCTAATATTACCTCCTGATTATTGCTAGGATTGTCTTAGAAGACCCTCATGGGCACCAAACCAGTTGTCAAAATATTCCATTGCCTAGTATCCTTCCTGTTTCTTACCTCTTCTACTCCAAATTTCATATATAAATTTCTGCTTTCAATAGATGTTTTTAGAGAGCCCTCACTTATAGTTACACCCATTATGAATGTATTAGCGCAAGTCCAGGGTTGTTGTTTTATTTGCTTCCCAACCTGCAATCTGTAGGATACCAGAGCAACTCACCCTGGTGAAGAGAAGGAAATAGTTTCTTAACCTACTCTATGTCCCACACCATCACATGCATCCAAAGAAGCCTAAAATCTGAAGCTATCCTCAGTCTTCCTCAGTCTATTTGTCTATAAAAATTGTGTGTGTGTGTGTGTGTGTGTGTGTGTGTGTGTGTGTGTGTGTGTGTTTCTGTAGGGACATGTGCATGGGTATGTGTGTGAAGGCCAGAGATCAGTATTGGGAGTATTGGGTGTGGGCCGTGTTTGATCTTCACCTTGCTTTTTGAATGGAGCCTCTTAATGAATTTGGTTCTCACCAGAGCCTATTATTGAACTCAAATCTTACCAGTTGACTTTTGACTTGGTTGGCCCCTCCCCCATGGCTCCAAATGCTGGTGTTATAAATGCATATTGCCATGCCAAGCCTTTACCTGGGTACTACAGATCGAACTAGATTTCAGGTTCTCATAATTGACAGCATCCAAGCCTTTAGAATCCCGAAGTAATCACACACTACAACAAGGGTTGCTCTTATGCTTCTTTCAGTCTTCCAAAATGCTTTAACTCTAGATGAAGTTCATTCAATCACTTCCCTTTATAAAATAAAAATGATTGTTGTTGTCAGTGGAGTCAAGGATACTAGTAACTGGCTGCAGCATGAGTTCTTTAGAGTAGTAATTGAGAGTTCTTAATTCAATGTTTCAGTCAATGTTCTATTGTATCAAAATGCCCGATGCTAGAAAATGTATTAAGATAAAAAGTTTGTTCATCTCATAGGTATGGAGATTCAGCCTTTTGGTGCCATTGTCTATTTAGTTCTTATGTGTCTTCTGACTGCATCATATCATGGTGAGAGTACATGGGAGACAGCCATCCCTCAGAAAAAAAACAGGAAGTCATAGAAACAGAGCCAGGTTACAATTATTACAGATTGCTTGCTCAGTAAGTATGGGGCCATGATAATATATAATTGTCTTTAGAAGATGTACCTCAAGGACCTAATCATATCCCTCCAGATATCATCTCTTAAAGGTCTTGCTTCTTTACTTTCTACATACAGTAAACCAAGTTCAGAATACACGAGACTTTTGTTGGTTTTCCCAAACCATAAATGAAAAAAAATGTGGTGTCTAGATTCTAGCCACTCAAATGCAGCTCATCTAGGTAAGCAATATCTCATAAAAATATTTTCAGAGTCTTGTTTAGCAGTTCTCAAGTTTTAAAAGTTCTCTATTTTCTCTAGAATGGCTTAAAAATAGACCCAGAAGGCACAGTTTTCTCTATTCCCATGCATGGTTGTGTTTCAGCAGGTGTCACAAGAGAAAACTAGTGAATCCAAAAAGTTCCTATCTCATCTCTATAAGCCCTGTGGTACAGCCATGCTTGTAATCATCACTAGTGAAGAAAGGAGGTTCTCCATTCTTAATACTAGCTGGATCATGGCACTATGCTTGTCAGTTTTTGTGTGATTAGTAACACCTATGCTGTGATTGCCTTTGTAGTCTTACAGAAGATCAAACTTCCTAGCTTTCTCTCTACATGCAAGTTTGCACTTAGACATCAGATCTGCAAACTAGAAACTTCTATTTACATTTGAAATATTTTCACTTACAGAGAAATAAGAAGCAATTGCTGATTCTTGCAACTCAGTATCTCAAGGTTGTTGATGGGTAGAGAATGAGATGTCTACTAAAGGCTCATGAATTCAAAATTTATTCATGAAACTATGGGCCTTGGCTGGGAACTTGTTTTTGAATAATTCAGTTACTTATTGGATAACGTTTCCTGTGTTGTTATATACCAGGTGTTATCCAAGATAGAAGTAACAAGATGACAAAGGTCAACAATAAAGGAAATTCTGAAGTTACTGGTTTTGGAAATTCTATGGGAACAAAGCAGAAAGTGTCTATTGGGAGGGAGATGGACATCTCACTGGATATTGAAATGTCCAAACAAGTACTGATGAAAGCAAGGGTAACGGGGAAAAAGATAGATGAGAGGTTTGAGGGAACACTCAAGGAACAAGCTGATCTACTCTCATGGATATGATCCAGAAAGAGGCTCAGGAACTGAAGTTAGCTCCTAGAGTTGACCTAGTCGAAAATGAAGGGCGAGGGGCAGAAGAACTGAAGGTGACTCCTGGAGATCATCTAGTCTAATGATACAAAGGGAAAGAGAGGCTGAAGAACCAGGGGGCACTTAGTGCCTATGCTGCCAAACCCTGGTTGTCTTGATTCACGTGCACACTCAAACTGTAAAAAGACTGGTCTGTTTTGTGAACCACTTAGAAATGTCACTGATCCCAGATAATTTCCAAACTCTGAGAATTTTGTTCATTGAACAAACCTTTGGCTCATACTCAGTGATCAAGCAACAGAGTAAACATAAAAACCCACAGACAAATAAACAAACAGCAAAACCTCAAGCTTACTGAACCCTAGTGAAACACAAACAGGCTATCTTCAGCCCCAATTTCTGACCTTGGAAAAGTGATATCATCATGCCTTTGCCTGGCTTTGGTTGTCAGGAGGAGTTGGGAACAAAGACCCAGCAAGCAGTGTGAAACGAACATTGATTATTGACAGCAAAGATACGAATTTCCTCAAGTGGACTTGTCTTTTAATTGCATTTATTTGCCTTGCTGTTTTGAGATAGGGTCTCATGTAGTAGCACAGGTTAACATTGAACTTGCCTGTAGTTAAGACTGGCCTTCAGCTCCTCCTTCTCATAACTCAACTTCGCAGGGTTGAGAAGATATGCCACCATGCCTTGTCTGAGAAAGTTTCTCAAGTCATAATTTTATTTTTTGGGTGTGTGTAATTTTGTCATGAATTTAATCACAGCATGAAGGTTTTGTTTGATGCTTGCTTGAGTCCAATAAATACTGAAGTATTTATTTAACATCTAAGCGGTAATTTCCCTTGTTTGGAGAGACTAGAAAAGCCCATTCATGGCATAGATAGCTTGGCACAGTGAAGTACATTATGGGTTGGCTTATGTTGTGGTTTGAAAGTGAACTGTCCTCTGTAGTCTCATGTGTGTGAATAACTTGTGGCGCTGTTTGGAGGTAGATCTTTCCTGGAGGAGGTGAGTCATTGGGAGGGGTCCTTGAGGCTTTGTAGCATGGCCCTACTTCCTGTTCACTCTCTCTTTCAAGATACTGATGCATAGTGGAGGGCCAGCCTCATGTTCTTGTTCCCATGGTTTCCCTGACAAATGCACTCCTCCACTTCTGGAACCTAAAGACAAAATGAGCCTTTTCTATGTCAAAGTTGCTTTTGCCTGTATATCTTACCACAGCAACAGGGATGATTAACTTGGTAGGTCTTTTGGTCCATTGACAAAGGAAAAAAATATGATTCAAGGCCCTATCATCTCCTCTAAACACATTAAAATCTGGACTGTTTTCATTCTGTAAGAAGTAGACATGAGCTGAGACATACAAAGATTCTGGTTCTAGAGCAAAGCCTTCAGTGGAGAGCAGCACACCTTTACACTTGTTAGCAGAAGTTTTGTATATACCAGAATACTAACAATTTTTTGTGAATATTTCCACCAGGCTGATGAGCTTATACTGAAATATGGGTTTATTGTTTTGGAGGGCTGAAATAGACAGGACTATGTACTAGCTGATTTTGGGTGTGAACTTGACACAGCTAAAGTCATTGGAGAGGAAGGAGCCTCAGTAGAGGAAATGTCTCCATGAGATACATGCAGCTGTAAGGCATTTTCTCAATTAGTGACCAGTGGGATAGGACCAAGCCCATGGTGGGTTGTGTCATACCTGGCCTCTGTTCTTGGTTTCTTTTAAGAAAGTAGGCTGAGCAAGCCAGGGGAAACAGGCCAGTGACCAGCACTCTTCCATGGTCTTTGCATCAGCTCCTGCCTCCAGGTCCCTGTCTTGTTTGAGTTCCTGTCCTTTATTTCCTTCAGCAATGAGCAGCAATGTGAAAATGGAAGTCAACTAAACACTTTCTTACCCAGCTTGCTTTTTGGTCCCAGTGTTCTATCATGGCAATAGAAGTCTGAAGATAGACTGATACAGGTTTTGCCAAAGATGACTTTATTTGCTGAAGTAAATGATGTGGTTAGAATTTATTCAAAGGGTCCTGGAAAATACCACCCCCCCCATACAATTCTATCCTTGACTAGCCAAAAGAGTGCTGTTCATTCTACTTTTGCATAACATGAAAATGTCCTTCACATAGTGAGTTAGGAGATTCACCATGAAGAATGACAGTCACAACTCTAAGGAGCAAGATGTCTTTTTTTTTTTTTTGAGAACCACACCAAAGAAAATGAAAACTTGGAAATCAATTTCCTTGATATTTAATACTGAGGATATTTTTTAATTTACATAATGCAATTTATTTCTATTTTTATTCCAGAATGTTTTGAGATTTTTTTTGCCTGAAAAGTGAAAGACAGAACTATTCACTCACAAATGATTAAAATCATCCTTCCACTGTGAAGAAGCCAACTTAGTATGTAGAAATGTTGAATACCTGCAAAAGTATTTGTGTATGTGGCTAAGTTCAAATTGTCAGAAAAAAAAGAATGAGAAGGTAAGAGAGGTTTTCCTTAGTTTTGAAAGAAATCTAGTGAACCTTAGAGAACACTTTATTTGTTTATTTATTTTTCCCAAACAGGGTTTCTCTGTGTAGCTTTGCTTCTTTCCTGGAACTCACTCTGTAGCCCAGGCTCTGCCTCCAAGTGCTGGGATTAAAGGCATGTGCCACCACCACCCGCCTCTTAGAGAACATTTTAAACTTCATTATTAAATGATCTTTTAGAAATGTTCAGCCTTAATAGCCCATCATTCTGCTCCAGAATGGGGATTCAGAATCATACTCCAGTAGAAGCTTGGTGTAGTTAGAGTTTTCCTGTCTGGCCCATAGTCAGGACAAATCTCTCTTACCCGCCAGTACTTCCTGCCTGGTCGGTAGAGCATGAGACTCTTAATCCCAGGGTTGTGGGTTCGAGCCCCACATTGGGCGCCATTTGTAGTTAGAGTTTTCCTGCCTGGCCCAGTCAGGACAAATCTCTCTTACCCGCCAGTACTGCCTGCCTGGCCACTGGCCAATCAGAACTTTATTTACACAGAGTGATATCCACAGCACTTCTCCTTTTTTTTTTTTTTTTTTAAGGAAGGTTTTAACTTTTACATAGTATAATTACATATAACAAAACAATTATCAAGCTAGAATTACAGTTACAACATTAAAGAAGATATCCTATCTATCTTATATTTGTGAGTCTAAGGTTTTATATGTAACTAATCTTGTATCATAACTGAGGAAATTATAACTATCTAGTCTTCAACCACATCAAAGACCTCAGAAGGATATAATATTACCTGAGAACTGGGAGAAGGATGCAAGCAACTTTCAGGAGTCTTGCAAGGTAGACAGAGACAGCTGACAGCCTGGACAGTCATCTAATGTTCCTTTGTAAAGTTGGGGCATCTGTCTTTAGCTCACAGGGCTAGAGTCTCTTGGTTACTTTTTTTAGTGTCCTGTAGAATGTCTGGCAGTTTCCTCTGTGAAGCAGGAACCTGAAGGACCATTTTGTCAAGCAAAGTTCAATGGTCACCTTTCTATGGGTCCTGCATGTCCAGTTAATCAAGCAGTCCAGGCAAGAACAGTTTTTTGCCCAAATGGCTATTTTTGTCAAGGTGAAGATAAACTCTATATGAAGTGTCTTCAATGTCCATCCTCCTCTCTGAAGTAAATCAGTGCTACCAGGAGCAGACATGTCTCATTGTCCAGAAAGTCTAAATTTTTAAAATATTTTAAATGCCATATTTTGTAGACCTTTGAAGTGTTTGAAGATTATCTGTCTATCTGAAATATATCTATGTATATCTAGAAAACTTAACATGACTATAAGTTTAACTATCATAGAAGACTAATTGATCTGTATTTCTTAATTATCCATTACAATCTAAATGAGTTGCATAAACATAACATCTCAAATGAGAGTAGAAATATATATACAGTGTAACAAAATTAACTTTGTAATTAAGTTTGTATCAATAGACTAAAATCTATACCAATGTAAGACATTTTAAACAAGTTGTTGTTCTTTAAAAGTAAGTGCATTAATCTACCCTTTTATCCTATTATATCTATATCATATGCCCCCCCTTTTTTTTAGAAAGAGATTACATTTATAATCAACCTGATTTAAATAAAAATACTGTTTTTTTTTCTGTCCCACATCAGAGGGCTCTTCTGATTTGGGACACACAAGAATTTCTTAACCTTTTTTTTAAACAATATGTCTGGGTTTAGAGAAGGAGTGAGCCAATTCCATCTCTAAAGCCAGCTTGATAATTTTGGGAAACTGGGCCTAGTTTTTCTTACTACTTCCTGCTGAAGGGGGGCGCTGTATCTTATGGGGACATAAAGAAAATTTTAGGATTATGGAGTAGTCCATTAGGGTGAACCTCTGAGCCAGTTGCCTTGAAAGCATTCTGGATGTTGGATCATCTGGGCCATGGTGTCATGGGAGACCTTTCAGGTGGTCTTGGCTGATCAAACCTGATGTATCTTAATCTGGAACAAATCCACAGCCTCTGGCTTTCTGTGGAAACAAAAGCAGAGACTATTTTTTAAAGCAACATATCCTTATATCCAAATTTTGAAGTCGTTACCTTTAAAATTTACATATTTGTTTAACTCAACAGCTTTTATGATCAAATCTTTTTTTGCAGTTAAAAATCCCAAAGACAACATAAACCAGATTTTCTGTGTAATATCTATCTTTGTAAGACTAAAACACCGCTGTGGCTGCTGGCTCCGCCCACCTCAGCTTTCCAACATGGTGGTGGTACAGTTTACCGCCAGCTCTGGGTCTGGAGCCATGTGTACCATCAACTATCAGAAGCAGTTCTATCAAAGCAGTGCATAGCCCAGAAAACTTTTTTTTTTTTAACTAGCAAAGGCTAAATCCATCATACAACAGAGTAAAGTGCTGCTTGTAGACTCCTCATTCCCGCCACATTGCAGGTCAGACACACACGCCAGAAACCCACCACAGTAGCTCAAACCGGCAGACTGCTGCTAACTTGAGAGAGACAACTAGGAAGTTCTTTTTAGCTCTGTTTTAGAATCTTTTTTCTCAGGTTTTAGGTGGAAATTCTTGCCCCACGTTGGGCGCCATTTGTAGTTAGAGTTTTCCTGTCTGGCCCATAGTCAGGACAAATCTCTCTTACCCGCCAGTACTTCCTGCCTGGCCACTGGACAATCAGAACTTTATTTACAAAGAGTGATATCCACAGCAGCTTGGTCTTTGTTTACCATTAAAATGAATATTGAAACACTGAGTTTAGTGTCCTAGGGCTGCCATTGTCCCAGGTGAAGGTATTTCAGGCTGAGGAGTCTGAGGTCTTCCTGCTTGGAATCATATGGCTTCCTTCCTGATGTGTCTTCTCACTGGCTTTTGTCTGTGACCACCCTCCTGGTGCACTGTGTGTCACATTTTCTCTTCCTCTGAGGAGTCCAGGCTCATTATATTAACATCCTCCAAGAAGAACTTACTTAGTGTAATCATCATGTCAGAGGAATTGTGTCCAAACAGAGCCACATATTGAGAAACACTGGGGCATAAGATGTCCTCATTAGGCTTCTATTGCTGGGTTAAAACACCATCATCAAAAATAAGTTGGGGAGGGAAAGAGTTCTTTTATTTCAGGTTATAGTTCCATGTCACAGTCCTTCATCCAAGAAAGTCAGGGCAGAAATTCTAGATAAGAACCCAGGGTCACAGAAATTATAATGCAGAGGCCACAGAGAGCTGCTTGTTGGTTTGCTCTGCATGGCTTGCTCAGCCTGCTTTATTACAGACCCCAGGACTACCTGCCCTGGAGTGGCTCTACTCCCAATGAGCTGGGCCCTCCTACCCCAAACACTAATTAAGAAATTATTCCACAGCTTTGCCTAAAGGACAATTTTTTCTGCAGAAATTTTTGTAATTAAGATTAATTCTTCTCAGATATGTTTAGTTTGTGTCAAATTGGCCAAAAAAAATAACCAGCACTGATGTCAACATATGAATGTACATGTATGGGAAGTTGAGGGACAATCCAGTAAAACTGGTGGTTTGGGTGGAAAGTAGAAACTGCCTCACATCATGAGCTTCCTTATAGAGTAAGTAAAGAAGAGAATTTCATTATGACATCAGATATGCCAGAGATGAAAACTGTGATTTAAGAGAGTTGTGGAAGTGTAGAAAGGAGTCACGTTAAAAAGAAGCATTCAATTACTTATGTGCAATGATGAGGTCAGTTATCTGGAGTGTAACAAGTGTTTTCTCTCTGAGAAATGTCATAATGAAAAGCACACATACTTCAAGGAATTTAAAAACAACCTAGTTTCCTGTTCACTTGGCTAGTAATATGAGAGAATCCAGTTTCTTAATGTCTTAATTCTTGTCTCACCCTCTTCTCTTTGTGTTTGTTACTTTGCTCTTCTCTATTAATATTTTCTCCCTCTCCCCTCCCATCTTTAGCTCTTTACCTTTCTCCCTAAACTGCCACATTTTTGTTCCTGATTCAACCTGTAAAATATAATGAGACAATTCTGAGCTGAACTGTAAATGCTGACTGCTCAGGGGACAAGCCTAATCAAGCCCACTAGCTTGAGTTTGTTGCCTAGTGACATGGAATTTTGGATAATATGTTTGTTTTCAAGAATGGCTTTTGTGCATGAGTGTAGGGGACATCTGAGAATGGGAGAGCCATGTTAGAAGTGAGGAAGTAAAAAGTCAGAGCCAGAGTTATTCTTTCTATGGAGTACAGTAGTCCCAGCACAGGATTAGAAGGTCAAAGGAAGATTTGGATACATACTTAGTTTGATATTAAACAGCCCAGGCTACTTAAATACTCCATCCAAAAACTAAAACCAAAACAACCTCGATTCCCCCAACCAAAAACATATTTACTCTTTTAAAATAAGAGTCTATGGTAAAAATGTGAATAGAAAACTGCCAGAGTCTTGAGGTAGTTCAATTCCCAATTTTCTGAGAAACCGCCATACTGATTTCCGCAGCAGTTGTACAAGTTTGCATTCCCACCAACAGTGGATGAGTGTTCCCTTTGATCCACATCCTCTCCAACATTGACTGACATTGGTGTTTTTGATCATAGCCATTCTGACAGATGCAAGGTGGTATCTCAGAGCCGTTTTGATTTGCATTTCTGTGATGATTAAGGATGTTGAGCATTTCTTTAAATGTCTTTCAGCCATTTGTGATACTTCTTTCATGAATTCTCTGTTTAGCTCTTTAGCCCATATTTAAATTGGATTGTTCAGTATTTTGATGTATAGTTTCTTGATTTCTTTATATACCACTCTTGGGCATATACCCAAGGAATGCTCAATCATACCACAAAGATACATGCTCAACTATTTTATAGCAGCACTATTTAAAATAGCCAGAAACTGGAAGCAACCTAGATGTCCGTCAACTGAAGAATGAATTAAGAAAATATGGCACATATACACAATGGAGTACTACTCAGCAGAGAAAAACAATGACAGAATGAAATTTACAGGCAAATAGATGGAACTAGAAAAAATCATCCTGAGTGAGGTAACCCAAACCCAGAAGGACAAACACGGTATGTACTCACTCATAAGTAGACTCTAGATATAAAGCAAAGAACAATCAGACTGCAACCCACAGAACCATGGAGGCTATATGTATAGCAGGGTGAACCCTAGGATGACTGTGGCTTATAATAAGCTTTGGTTTTACTCAATTACTGAGCAAGCGTCAATGAAACATTTCACTATTAAGATAAGAATTTATACAGTCTCAATAAATAAATAAATAAATAAATTTCAAAAAATAAAAGAAAACTGCCAGAGAAAAGCTGGAGAGATGCACAGGGGAAAGAATACTCTACACTTAGAGTAATTTGAGCAACTGTGTGTTCTGAGGAAGAGTCCATCAGCACTCAAGGAGACAGACTAGGTAAAATGAAGAAGACTGGCAGGATCACCATCCTGAAGGTGATGATGCAAGAGACAGCAGACCCGAGGCCTGGAATACAGGCCTAGCAGTGTTCAGGGCATCAAGGCAACTCATTTCATATAATTTGTATTTGTCAAGAAAGTAAAAGCAGTGGTGGTGGTGGTGGGTGGGGTAGGGGCTCTCCAGAGATTAGAAGTCTTGGAAAGGATAGTGAGTGTTCAGAATGTTTGAGAAGACTAACAGAGGAGGGAAGCGAACTTTTGACTTTGAGGAATCTTAGTTTGAAAGTAGAAAATGAAGCAACTCCAGTAATGTTGAGGCAGGACTTGGTTTTATGGTTTTGCAATTATCAGAGAAAGACAAATTATAAAAAATAGTAGGATGGTTTTCATCATGAATACATCCTGATACATATCCTTAAATGGAACCATTTCCCTCTAGAAAGTGAGGGGATGCTCTGGGGCCCCAGAGATGTGTTTTCCTCTCTTGGCACTGTTGCAAACTCCCAAATGTAGTCTGTCAGCTGCCATAACAATTGGGAGAACAGCTCATTTCTTTCAAGTGTGGCAAGTGGAAGATGTGAGCTATATTTTATTTTTATGGTTCTACTTTTAGGCTATGTCAGCTGTTTTTAGATTGACAATAAAATCCTTATTGCTGGGAGAATTATAATACATAGATTTCCCCCCTTAAGTTTCGTATTTTCCTTTATAGAACTATTTAGGGATGGTTGGAGAGAGTAGGGGAGGAGGAGAGAGAGAAATAAAAGGGCAAGGCAAGATCATTTAAATAATTCTGTTAAGGCTTAAGCATCCAGTGTTATTGGGAGAGAGTGGGACAGACTACAGATATAGACACATATTGGTTCTCTGTATTGATTCCTTACTGTTGCTAGAGACCTGGCTATAGTGAGTTCTGATGTTGCTGTTTGTTTGTTTTATAGCCACTTCTTATTTTAGAGTAATAGCAATTGGAAAATGGATATTGGTTTTTTGTAAACTATCCCTCTATCTTTTAATCGTGGTTTTGGAATTGTAGTATAGTACTTACACACTATCAGCATGCTATATCATTCTTTCCTATCTCAACCTTTTTGTTGAATGTCTACTGAGAACCAGCCATAAAATAAAAGATTTCAGGATGCAAATGTAGATAATGCATCAGCAGAGAAATCCTGGCTGTGGTTTTTGCCAGCCAGTTCCCAGGAGGAAAGTAATGCCCTCAGGTGATCACTCATCCAGAGATAAGATTCCCAGGCCAGAGCATCATTGTCTGTATTCAACATTTTGTTGTACCTAAGTGTACTTCAGGGTACCTGAAGCTGGGTTCTTGTCGAATACTCATTAAATTCTCTGTCTCTGTCTGTCTCTCTGTCTCTGTGTATGTCTCTCTCTCTCCCTCTCTTCTTCCTTTCTTTATTTATTCTTTCTCTCTCCTCTCATTTTCTTTCTTTCTTTTTCTGTTTCTTCTTCTCTATATGTTACAACCTCATCACAGTTTCCCTTCCTTCCTCTCCTCCAAGTAACCACTCACCCCACCTCCCCTCTCTGTTTCTCATCCTCTTCTCCATTTCCCTTCAAAAAAGAGCAGGCCTCCCAGGTATATCAACCAAACATGGTATATCAAGGTGCAACAAGAGTAAGAATATTCATTAATATTAAGGCAGAATGAGGCAACCCAGTGGGAGGAAAAGGGTACCCAAAGCAGGCAGAAGAGTCAGAGACATCCCACTCCCACTGTTAGAAGTCCCACTGGAAGACCAAGCTACACAGTCATAACATATATGCACAGGACCTAGGTCAGACTCATGTAGGCTCTCTGATTGTCAGTTCAGTCTCTGTGATCCCCTATGGGCTCTGGTTAGTTGATTGAATGGGTTTTCTTGTGGTGATCTTGACCCCTGTAGCTCTAACAATCCTTCTTTTCCCTTTCTGCTGGATTCCCTGAGCCTAATGCTTGGCTGTGGGTCTCCGCATCTGCTCCCATCCATTGTTGGATAAAGGCTCTCTGATGACAATTTTGAGAGCTGATAACATCGAGAAAACATCCTCTTGCAATATATGGGAAATAAAACAAAGACCCACTACTGAAAAATATTCAGAGAGTTCGAGAACTGGGAACACTTAGTCATAAATGGGAAGTCATAATCAACTCCCCCCACCCTGCCCCAAAGCTCACAGAACTATATGGAAGAGGAAGTGGAAGGATTGTAAGACCCAAAGGTGGTAGGTGACACACAAAAAAATAGTGCCTTCCAGACACAAGTGATGCACATATGAATTCACAGAGACTATGGCCAGTGGGATAGGGCTTGCACAGGTCTAAAGCAGGTGGATGAGAGGGGAGAGTAGACACGAGTTCCAAATTCCAACCAAGAATCTAACTCCAATTAAGAACTATTTGTAAAGGAAAAATAAGTTTGCTCCAATGAAGTCTCATTGTGCTTATAAGTGTTTCACACTTAAGGGTTGGGCTTAAGACAAGCACTAGATGGCCAACACAAAATGAACTCAAACATATTTTTGAAAATTATTTTTCTTAATCTCATATTGCATTTTTTGGACATTTTTTAACCTTACTGGTCTTTTGCTTGTGTATTATAGTTTCAAATTTTTTGTTTTTATGGGTTTTGTTTAGAGTATGTGTGTTTGTTTGTGTGTCTGTGATTTTTCTTTTCTTTCTTTTTTGTTCTCATTCTTTATTTCCTGTTTGTTTTCTAAAGAGAGAGACAGAAAAATGGACTTAAATGGGTGGAGAGGTAGGGAGGATCTGAGAGGAGATGAGAGAGGGTATGGAATATTCCCTTACATTGTGTAACTATATGTTGTTGTGATTGGTTTAATAAAGAACTGGCTGGTCAATAGCTGTACAGGATAAGGTCAGAGGGAGAGTCAAACAGGATGCTGGGAGGAAGAAGTGTGGAATCAGGAGTCACAAGCAGTTGTAGAGAGAAGCAAAATAGGCACATCATACTGAGAAAAGGTACCAAGCCATGTGCCAAAGCATAGATAAGAAAAGTGGATTAATTCAAATGTAAAAGTTAGCTGGCAACAAGCCTGAGCTATTTGCTGAGCATTTATAATTAATGCTAAGCCTCTGTGTGGTTACTTGGGAATGTCGTGTGAGTCAGAAACTTCTGTCTGCAGGAGGGGAAATCATGAAGAGAATATATTGTATGAAAAATATTTTCAATCAAGAAAAAAGAGAGCTGAGCTAGTGCTCAGTGCAGTGCATATTTACATCTTTCTACTTGTTCTTTTACCTTCCTAAGACTCTTTCCTTCTGGCAAGCTGCATTTTTCTCTTCATAGAAAGGTTTCCCTAAATCTTTTACTATCCTGAGTCCATAAATATGCCCTCTTTCCTCTACAGTGCCCACAACACTAAATTACCTTTTCTTTTACTAGTTGCTTTCATCAGAATTCTTTCAGTGAAATTTATTTAAATATCAGGAAGGAATCTGAGTAATTATAATTAACCTAAGTTGAAGTCTTCAGTAATCATCTCAATCATAACCTCCTTAGCCTTTCTTAGGATGTTTATTTCAACTTAATGATTATTTAAATTAGTGTGGGGGAAATATTGAAGGCAGGAAATCTCCCTGTTGTCAATCAAAATTCATTGTCTAATTCTTTTGGCCATAGATAGCATTGGTTATGGAAAAGACTATAGGATGCCTTATTAGTTCTAGCCCAAGTGTAATTACTATCTACTTTCACTCTCACAAAATTTCAACCTCAGAACTCTGAAAAATAAATCCTTGTTGTTTTCAGCTACCCATCTGATGTATTTTTTTTTTTATAGCAGCTGAATTTGGCTAATGTACAAGTGATTGGTTTATTCACCTGAAAAAATGCCTGGAGAAAGTGGAAGACTGTACCACAAGAGTTCTCATGCTCGTGGATCTAGTAACTCTTGGGTGACTTCGTCTTATCTATTCTCCCAGGTAAGCCACATATGATTTATTATTCATTTTTTCTCCTGTGGTCATTCCCTGGGATTATTGGCTGAGGAACAACAGTGGACAGAGAGAAAGATCTTTGAGACCAGTTCTCCCTACCTACATAGAAACCACGAGGTCAGAGCATTATGTACTGAGATGTCTGGGAAAGATACAGTGACTAAGTCCACAGCAGAGAAACAGTAATTCAGAGATTTTCCTCAAGCATTCCTCTCACCCCAAATTATGCCTAAGTAGTATGTAGTCCTGCTAATTATTCATTATATTTAATTCAATCTGTTTTATCCAATTATAAACCAGATCATTACTATAGATAATTATGTTATTTTGCTTATATGTCATGATCATCTAAATTTTCCCTCAGATAAAAATCATGACAAGCACATATTAGGATGCTATGCTATGAATTTAAAACACCCACCATTTGTTCTTGTAATTTGCATTATTTTTTTCTGCAGTTAGATGTATCATTTGTGGTTTTGGTGTTGTCAATTGAAACATGATCTTTTATATCAGTGTAGCCTCCAACCTAACATGTAGCTGATGATGACCCTGCACTTATGACCTTCCTGCCTCTACCTCTGAAGTACTGAGATTTCAGCTATGCACCACTAACCAACTTTCTGTGGTTCTTGGGATCAAAACCAGGGCATCGTGCATGCTAGGCAAGCACTCTACCAACTGGGCTATATCCTCAGTCCTCTAATATTGATTCACTGGTGTAAAAGGTTTTAGATAAGAAGGGACTATCTCTAAAACCAAGAGTGAAGCACTCAGCTTGAACAGGCTTGGCTCCTGGTTCAGCTGCTTAACAAAAGATTATTAAGCATGATGCACAGTTGATAGATGTAATTATTTTTTGTCTTTAGTGCAAGAACACTTCATTTATTACTTTATATGGTGCTATATATTATTATAATCTTTATAAAATTAGTTTTTGGCTTCAGATATCTTGTTTGAAACATCAGACAAGATGAAGCAAGGTTTACTTTGAGGAACAAATTTTCTGTGTTACACAACACTTTTCTTTATCGAAAACTTACGCTGGGTATCAATTTCTTTTAGTTCCCTCTGCTGACAATGACCACATGGGTTTTTATGAATGTAAGCCACCACAAAATGGACTCTAATCATGATACAAAGTGCAAACTTAGATTAATGAAGTTCTTCAAGATTTATGTTACGATTCTTTACTACCTGTTTCATAGCTGTGTTTCAAATATAAGAGTGTAACAGTTCAGTATAATCTGCATATGGTGTATGTAAATGGAGACAAATAACCCAGTCCTAGTTTTCCTTAGTACTGACTATGGCAGCATGGTGACTGAAGTGTTAGTACTAGCTTCATACTAGTTCTCTTGTTTATTCACATGGGACTTGTTGTGGGCCATCTCATCTCCTGAATTTGGTATATTGGATTTGAAAAGTGTTGAGAAAGAGAACAGTCTAAATGTATTCTCAGCTTAGAAAATTCGGAAGTGAAATGAATGATAAAAAAATCAATTTCATCTTCTACACATGCAAAACTGTGACACTATGTCATTGTCAACTTTACTAGAGTGAGACTTACCTAGAGGAGGGGCATACTTTTGGGCAGGGTTATGAGAGCCTTTCCAGATGCCTTACAGGAATCACCCAGAATATGGGCAGCATCATCCAGTGGACTGGGATCCCAGACTGAATAAAAAAAATGAAAAAGGGAAACAAGAGCTAAAAATCAGCATTCACCTTATTTACTTCCCAAAGTACATGCCATGTGCATGCTGAGTTCAGCTGCTTTACCCTCCTGCTGCTAAATTTTTCCTCCTATGAAAAAAAACTTCACCTTTGAATCAAAATAAGACCTTCCTCTTGGTTCTTCCTAGATATTTGGTTATAGCAATAAGAAAAGGAGCAAATATGGAAAACTAGAACCAGGGATGAGGTTATAGTTCTGAAAAAATCTGTGTGGGACTTTGAAATTGGTGTAGACAGAATATGGAAGATGCCAGGAGGCTAGAGAAGCCCTAAAATGCTGCAAGGAGAACTTAAAAGATTATTCTGGAACTAATATAGAAGATCAGAATGCTAAGAGAAATAAGGACAATAGATTGTTCTCATGACATTCAAAGCAGAATGGAGAACCCTTAAAAATTGGACTAGAGGCCACTCATGGTAATATTTGCTAAATCATCTGCTTGCATTATCCTAAATGAAATAGGCTAAATTGTTTTGTAAAGGAAGTTTAAAGTCAAAATAATATCCAGGCTGTAGCATAATGTTTATTTATGTTCTTAGTCAGCAAAAGAGAGAAATAGAGGGAAAGAGAGAGAGAGAGAGAGAGAGAGAGAGAGAGAGAGAGAGAGAAAGAAAGAAAGAAAGAAAGAAAGAAAGAAAGAAAGAAAAAAGATATGAACAGAATGTGAAATTTATCAATAAAGGAGCCCCAGCAAGTTTCAGGATGCAGTCAAGAGATACTTATTAAAGAGATTAGCAAAATCAAAGAGATGCCTCACATGATTTTAGTTAGGGCAATAAGAAAGGTCCTTCAAGGTTAAGACTGTACCCATGAAAGCTCTGAACTGTGAAAATATTAATTAATTTTGAAGGAAAAAAGCCTGGATTGAGAATGCTGTTTGAAAACAAATATGTAGCTATTTTCCCAGGTTCAGTCATTAAGGGTCATGGAGACTGTAATCATTGGAGTAGAAGTGGGGTAGACTATTTTAAAGCAAGCTGGCAGAATTTTGAAGTATCATACACATGACACTATTTTTTGGGGGGGGGGCAGAAAAATGAAAGGATTATGGGGTCATGAAAGCCTGCTTACACAGAGGCTCCAGAAAGTCACTGAGGTGAGGAAATGTGTGTCAGAGTTAGAGTCCCTAAAAGGAGGCCCTGCCATTGTGTCTAATTTTGATGGTGAAATTGCAGTGGAATCTCCAGGATACTGGCAATGCTGCAATGATGGGATGCTGACCAAAGATAGCTGCATGTTTGGAGCCGAGTTGGTCTAAGAAAGAGGCTATGTATGCTGCAGGTGGCTGAACCAGAGAGCCCGCAAAACACATCTACTGAGACTCAGATAAATCCTTAACGAACTGCAGATGTTAGACATGGAAGTGCAGCCTTTGCTGTTTGTCCGACTGGTTTTGGTCTGATTTAGAGCCGATCTTTCCTTGCTATAACCTCATTTCTCCCATTTGAAATGGGAATGCTTGCTGTATGCTCTTGTATATAAAATTGATGTATATAAAATTGAAAGTATATAAATTGATGATTTTGCAAGGGCTCATGATAAGAGATTGCCTTGAATCATAGAAAATACTTTAAAATTTGAGCTTTTGAAAAATGTTAGCATTAAGATTTGGCGGAGTCTTAATGATGAAACAAGTGAAGTTTTCATTATGAAATGTCCATGAACCTTTGAGGAACTAAGGTCGGATGTTGTGATTTAAAAGTGATGTGTTAGGGTGTCAAGTTGGTAAAAGCTAGACTTGCCATAGCAAGTCTTCATTGTCAACATGGCTGAATTTAAAATCACCTACAAGTTACACCTTTTTCAGACGTCTGTGAAGGCTTTTCCAGAGAAGTTTAACAAATGGTGAATGACTCACCTTGAATGTGGATGTGAGTGACACTATCTCCCGGATTCTCACACTGAATATAAAACAAAACACAACAACAACAAAAACCCCAAAACAAACAAACAAAAAAAACCCACCCACCCACTCACTCAACCAACCAAACTAAAAACAAAGCAATTGTGATCTGAGCATTAGTATTAATGCCTCTCTGCTTGTTGACTACAGATGAGGTATCGCCAGCTGCTTCAAGTTCCTAATTTTATGCCTTTCACACCATAATGGAACATACCTCAAAACTATGAGGTAATTCTGTATTTGTCCTACTCGTGTTCGGTATGATTTAGGTTCAGTTTTTTCCTGCTAGCATCCTCTTCTTCCCATTTGAAATGAGGATGTTTCTGGTGCTGTTTTGTGACGCTTCCTCCCTGCTCTTAGTTGCATTTCGTCAGATATTTGTCCATAGCAACAAAAAGCAACAAAGGCATTAATTGCTACTTCAAATCTATCTTATTGCAACCCTCTCCTTCTATAAACTCCTAGGCACAGAATTTGCTGTCTGAGTAATACTTACAGCTATTATTATTTTGGTTAATATTAATTATACCTTCAAATACCTGATTCTTCACACCATTCTCTATAATTGATACCATAAATAATTTCAACCTTCTCAATCTGTAGGATACTATTACACTACTAGTGGTCCCTGCATATATTTGACAATATTCTGAAATCCTAAGTCAGTATATCTGTGACAACTTATATTTATCACTATTACTGAGACTAATCTTAGACCACCTTGACAGTGATATAATTATTTGACTGCTTTCTGGATGATTTAATAGGACACTAGTAACATCCATACAGCTGCGTCCTTTCCAGTAACTCAGTGTTGCATTTGTTTAGTTCTTTACAGAGCACCAAAGTTCAAAGCACTTTCCAAAAATATATTTTCAATATTATTTCATGGTGTCACTGTCACATCGTTAGGTTGCACCCAGTAGAGATAATGTCATACAATTTGTACCTTGATCTGTGGTAGAGGAAAGACAGATATTGCTGGTGTAAGATGCTTGTGATTTTTGTCTGACTATAAAGGCAAAGATAAATGTTGCTTTCAGCTTCAGACAACATACAATTAGTGGCGTTCCCTTCACCAAAGTTTTTATCTTTGCCATTGGATCTCATCAAGCTGTTTTATATAGCCTACAACATGTCTTTTTTATTTCTTTTAAATTTTATTATCTTTTTCATGACACAGTAATTTTCTTTCCAACTTTTATCTCTCTTGACCTGATGTTTTCACTTTGTCTTTACAACTATGCAAGCAATTATCCATTTGTTTTGGTAAGTTTTAATGGAAAATTCAATTTCTATGAAGTATATGCTAGTATTTTTGGAAGTACTTAATTAGGTTCTTGAAAGGTTTGGTCAACAGATTAAACAAAAAGGGTGTAAGTGTAACAAGACAGCTTCATGGGACTCCATTAGGGAAGATTTAAAGCAAATAGTGACAAATTATATTAAAGTAACATCCTATTTCTCATTACTGTCTTCTCTAGAAACCTTGACTTTCTCAAGATTTCCCATGAAATCTGTCACGTGGTCTTGAAAGTTCAGAAATAGTCATGTCTAACTAGTGAAACCAGGGTTGTGAGTAATCAGGAACAAGGCAAAGACTCATGGGACTGTCAAATAGAACTCATAGAGCTGTATTGGCAAACTACTGTCAAATAGAACTCACGGCGTTACATTGACTTCCAGAACAAGAGTTAAGCATCGATACAGGTGATGCTTTAGAATTCTGTGACGTACCAAAATTTACAGGTGAGGAGTGTTAGTAATTTGGCGGTGCTCTTATCCTGCAAGGAAATGTCCTGAAACATGACAAATCCACACAAGAGTTTTTATTAAGATTGGAGAGAAAGAGACAGATGTGAACAGGCCTGTGGGAAACACACATGGTCAAGAGGGAAAGTGAGGCCAGTGTAAAATGGCACCGGCTTATAAAGGGTGGGCAGAGTGCATGTGTACAGGAACTCATGTGGCTACTCCACGCTTGCGCTTAGATCACATGGCTGCACGCGCTTTACGCAACCATGCAAAGCCTCCGGGTCCTAGTCACAGGAGATGTTTTGACCCGGAAATGGCTATTTTGAACCAGAAATAACTAGGCGGGAGTGTCTAGGTCCGAGGGGCATGCACAACTGTGGGGGCATGTTGTGAATTCATATCAAAGAGCACCGACATTCTCACCTGGAAAGTTATTTATTCAGATTCCATAAGCACCTCACTACAGTTTAAGGCATTCAACTGAGCAACAGGAAGGTACTGTGAGTCATTGCTCATCTGCATTGCCTCTTCCAGAGCTGCCACTTTGTGATACTCATCGTCCTCTCTCGGGTTCTTCCCTGTCCTTTTAATTGGGGTTGTACCATTTTGATAAGAGAAGGCAATCACACTTGTCAGTTACATTTGCATATATAATAATCTTTCTTCCAGTGACTAACAAATCATATTAAATTTGAAGCAAAGAGAATAGCAATGATAGGACAGGTAGGTGAAGGATCTCCTTTGTTTATGCTGCCACTTACTTACGCATTCTGGACACTTCAGGTCTTCTGAAACAGTGATAGTCAACTAAATAAATGAAGTCAGAGAAAGGAACATAGTTGCATGATTTGAAACCTTAGCAAGTCAGGTTTTCTGAGCTTGTCAGCGCCAGTGATGAGGTACAGGGAGGAAGTGTAGAGGGAATGTTTGAGGGTCTGCCATCTGACATTGGCAAGAACTTGTTTGGACAAATGGCTCACTCATTTTTAGGTGAGGTCACCTTACTGAGCATTGAGATCCTTACCTGTACACTGAAGACAAAAACCATGTCTATTTCACATGGCTAATTGTGAAACAGCTAATGTCAAATGCTTAGGCATCATTGTGAACACTGATGTTCAGTCACTCACCACTTAGTTGTGCCAGTCTCCTACATACTTATGCAGAAAACACCTGGTTTGTGGTTGATCTTCCAATGCATATGATGTCAGAAATAATATTTAATGCAGATTTTCCAGACTCTCTCATATGTACATGTACATGAAATATATATATATATATATATGTGTGTGTGTGTGTGTGTGTGTGTGTGTGTGTGTGTGTAATTAGATGTATATATGAATCAAATATGAGCATATATATATACATATATATGTGTGTGTGTATGTATACCTATAAGAATATTGATAGGAAATTAAAAGCAAGGAAATGCACAAGTTTGAACATGGACATTATCCTGTATACATTCCTTATTGAATTCATTTTTACTTAATGACTTTTTATAGTATTAAATATCTATATAATGAAACAGATTAAAAATCATCATCTCTGAATGTTTGTGTAGATCTATGCTTATTACTATATTATCAGTGCAGTCTTGATTTCTTTTAGGGTTAACTCATACTCCATGATTTTACTTTGAAATGAAGATAGAAGTACTCTTGAAAATGATTCTAACATTTATAGAAATACCTACTTATGCAGATTACTTTAGAACATCATCTTTCATCATGCCACTTTTATAAATTGAGTACTTTTATTATTCATAGTTATAAAAAGAAAAAAACTTACATATCACAAAAATTTTGTTGTGATATAAAATTAGATAAGTAGATAAATCAAAATTTAAATACTATTTTAATTGCTATTGTTTAAATTTTTGTTATTAATGAGTCTCATTAAGTAGTTCTGTTTGGGCCTACACTCTTAATGTAGACCAGGCTGACTTGTAACTCATGACAATTTTCCTGCTTCTTTTATAGAGTCTTGGGATAACAGGCATGAACCAGGACACCTTAACAATGTTATGATTTTCTATCAGTATCTTCTCAAAACTTTCCAGAGCATAGTAGTCTATTGAGGTTGCAGAAACATACTCTGAAGACATGGGTTGGAGAGAGAACGTTTGCAGTACTTCTTATGTACTCTTTTTTTTTTTTTGTGAGACAGTTTCAATATGTAGAGATTCTTGTTTATATATCTTTAAATTATGATAAATTTTAATTCCATCTGTAATATGCCCATGTTAATGTGAATAAGACCAGCTGTTCTCATGTTATCTTGGGGTATCATTAGTGCTCCATCATCAATCCTATGATGTTGCACTAGGTGGCTACATCAGGGCCTTAGAATGTGATCATATTTGAAAACAGGATATTGCAAGTATTATTAATGGAAAATAAGATCATTGGTGTGGGCTGTTCAGTGTGTCAGATATACCTTTAAGAAGAAGTGTAAGATATAGCCACACCAGATGAGAAGACAAAGGGATATTGAAGAGACTTGTTATCTCCAAGCCAGGGAGAGAGGTCCTCAAAGATACTAACTTTGGTGAGCCCTGTACAACTTTCGGCCCCTAGGATTGGGAGGAAAGAAACTTATGTGCTTTAAAGTTATTTAGTTATGGCAGTGCTAGCACGCTGAGAATACTAACTCCCTGGTTCGAAGGACAATCAAAAAATAAGCGCTATGTGTGTAATGGCATCATGTATTTCAGGTAAAGCACCATTTTCTTGAAAAGTAGAGGAAAATTGTTCCTGCTATGTTCCTTGGATCAAATTATCATCATGAAAATAATGGCAATATTTTGAGACACTGTTTAAGATGCCCATTAACTCTTGAGATGATTAACTTTAATTGTCAACTCGACATAATCTAAGATCACCTGGAAAGGGAATCTTAATGAGGGACTGTCTGCACTGGGTTGCCTGTGGGGGATTGATTTGATTAAATTAAGTGATTTGGGAAGAGTCAGTCCATAGTGGGTGTACCATAGGTAGTGGTTCTTGAGTTAAATTAGTGGAGAGATTGAGCTGAGCATAAGTAAGAAAGCAAGTGAACATGTATGCATTCTTTTCTCTCTGCTCTTTATTGTGGCCATGAAGTGATTAGGTGTTTAGAGCTATCGTCTTACTTTCCCACAGTGTTGGACTGTGGCATGGAATTATAAACTGAAATAAACCCCTGTATCGCTAACTTGCTGTTTGTCAGAATATATTTTCATAGCAGTAGATGTAAACAGGGAGTACTATCTACACTAGTTTGCCACTGACAGTAATGACATTCCTTCAGAAACCAAGGCTGTCACCCTCAGGACTCTGAATTGGGTCCTACGCAGATGCCTTGATGCCTGTCTCAAGCTCAGGAGCACTAGCAATGACAGTTTCCAGCCTGTGTAGACTAAACTGAAGCCAAGAACCATAAGTGTTTTGGGATATAGCAACACATTACCAGTGAAGAGAGGGGTATACACTTCTGTATGGAATGCTAGAGCCATTTCTAAATCACAACAGAACATTAAAAGGAATCATCGACATATCACTTTAAATGCCAGTGAATAATCAAAAAAGAACATTTTTTTTTCTTACAAACTGTATGGCTGCAGCAGGCTTCTTGTTATCTAGTTCTTATATCTTAAATTAACCCATTTTTACTAATCTATAAGTTGCCACATGGCTTGTGGCTTACAGGTATCTTACATGTTGCTACTCTTGGCAGTGTCTGGCAGCGTCTTCCCGCCTCAGCCTTCCACTTCCCACAATTCTCTTCTCTGCTTGTCCTGCCTATATTTCCTGCCTGGCTACTGGTCAATCAACATTTTATTTATACAGAGCAATATCCACTGCACTTGCCCATTTTAATTTTTGTTAAAGGAAGATTTTAACCTTCACATAGTAAAATTACATATAAAAAACAATTATCAAGCAAAAGAATTACTGTTATAATATCTAGTCTATTTATTAATTATTATTATTATTATTATTATTATTATTATTATGTTTTTTAATTTTATACATCAGCCATGGGTTCCCCTGTCCTCCCCCCTCCCGCCCCCAACCCCCCCTTCCCCCCTGCCCTTTCCCTCCATTCTCATGTCCTCCAGGACCAAGACACCCCTGAGGACTCATTTAAACCTGGTGGATTCAGTACAGGCAGGTCCAGTCCCCTCCTTCCAGGCTGAGCATGTGTCCCTGTGTAAGCCCAAGGTTCCAAAGAGCCAGCTCATGCACTAAGGACAGGTCCCGGTCCCACAGCCTGGGTGCCTCCCAAACAGATCAAGTTATTCAATGGTGTCACTTATCCAGAGGTCCTGATCCAGCTGGGGGCTCCACAGCCTTTGGTTCATAATTCATGTGCTTCCATTCGTTTGGCTATTTGTCCCTGTGCTTTTTGTAATCTTGGATTCAACAATTCACGCTCTTGCAGTCCCTCCTCCTTCTCAACAGTTGGACACCTGGAGCTCCACCTGGGGCCTGGCTCAGGATCTCTGCATCCACTTCCATCAGTTATTGGATGAGAGTTCCTCATAAGGTTTGCAGGCAAATGGATGGGTCTAGAAAAAATCATCCAGAGTGAGGTAACCCAGACTCAGAAGGACAAACGTGGTATGTACTCACTCATAGGAGGATACTAGATGTAAAACAAAGATGACTAGACTGCTACAAAACTCCAGGGAGGTTACCTAGAAAACAGGATCCTAGGAAAGACCCAGGGATCACCCAATGACAGAGAAATGGATGAGATCTACATCAACAACCTAGATGACAGTGGGAGTAATGAAGGGAAAGATTTGAGGGAAAGAAAGGTTAGAGAGCAGGAGATCCCAGCTGGATCAAGAACAGAAAGGGAGAACAAGGAATAACAGACCATGATAAATGAAGACCACATGAGACCAGGAATAGGCAGAGTGCTTGAGAGGTCCCCAGAAATCCACAATGATATATCCTCTGTAGACTGCTGGCAGAGGCCTGATCTGACCTAGTCTGGTGATCAGAGGACTAAGCACCCTAGCAGTCATCTTGGAACTATTTATAATAACTAATCTATCTTATATTTGTGAGTATAAGGTTTCATATCTAACCTATCTTTTATCATAACTAAGGAAAATTATAACTATCTCTAGTCTTCAACTACATCAAAGACCTCAGAAGTATATAATAGTACCTGAGAAAAGAACATTTTATAATTAGTTAAACTTAATTTTTTCTTGATTAATTATAATAACCATATATGCTAGATAGCTTCATATCATAAAATACTGAGCTGGTAATATACAAAAAGAAGACTTGCAATTGGAAAGATGTTAAATATCAAGTTAACACTGAACTGTAATAATATTTGCTGTTATTAAATTTTCAATTATTAATGTAACAGTCATGAGCTATACTCCATTTGGACATTTTTAGGGAGCACACATGGAATATAAGTGTAAGGTGTTCAGCTTCTATCCATAATGGATTGAGAAATCAAACTTGCCTACTGACTCGGGAAATTACTCAGAATATAAATATAACAATTCATTTATTGATTTTGCATCTTAGGAAATATCAAGAAGAATTGTCTAATGTGAATCTAGACCTTGGGCTTGCTAAAATCAATATGTATCTCTCAGGTCAATCAATTTATTGATGTTGATCTCAATGAGAGTTCAGTGTGTGTGTAATAACACTATGAACAGAATTTCAACATTGAGACTTGGTAATCCTGGCTTCAGTTCTGCTTTCCAGAGAATCATTTCTTCTTCTGATTTTAGATGATGTAAAGCACGTCCAAGAGAAAACTAATTAAATCATTTGAATATTTTAGATATTGCTGTTTTTAATACAACTTAGCAATTAAAAATACAAAATAATTCTACATGGTATAAAATGAATAAAGTCTAAAGTAAACCATTCCCATAATCTCTATAATTTCTCATACCTTACTTTTTGTAAGGTACATAGAAAAAAATTTAAAGCTATTCATTGAAGTTATAGATTTTAATCCTAGCAAAATGATACTCTATGATTTTTTAAGTACATGTTAATAATTGTGGTCACCAGACACAGAAGTTCCTAAAATAATTTTTCCTTCAATCATTAGCTAGTTAATTTTGAAAATTTGAAAAGGGTATATCACATGTAAATCCAGAATTCAAATTATTGTCACAAGCTAGTAGAAGAGAATAGATCAGAAGTACATCCACTTCACGGTCTGCTGTTTGGTCTAACCTTAGCAGAAGATGCCCCTCTTCCTTACAAAATCTGTTCATGTCTACAAATATATATGCTTTATTTTCCCAGGTACACTTAAGTTGCATGGGCTTTTGTTTCTGTAGGAGAGACCCAAGTTTGTTGGGTTTTTTTGTTGTTGTTTAATGTTTTAATACACTTTTCTAATGACTTTAGACATATGTTGAATGCTGCTTATGACAGTCAATACATAACTAGCACAATCACGTTTAAATCATGTATTTTCTGTTGATTTATCTTTGCTGGGAATAATGGCTTCAACCAGTTGTTAATTATATCATGGTTTCCAAAATTGGATTATTCCATTCTTTCATGTTGAACAATACATTTGCTAGAAATTAAAATTGAGATATATAAAAGCTAACTTGCTGTTAAGAGATCTTGTTTTCTACTGCTCACAAATATTACACAACTTTGAGTCACATCTATTGGTTTTGGTATTTGCCTGCAGACTGCACATCATATGCAGTGTATACATCAAAGTAGAGTAAGCCTCTTGAGTTTGTTGTCTTTGTTTTGCTCTGACTAATGTACAACCATAGCCTCCTCTTACCTCTCACTTAGTGGCAATGTGATTGAAATGACAGAAAAAGAAATTAATCCTCTTGACATAACACTCTACTCATATTCCACTTATTTATTGGCTTTGGTCACTACTTTAGTCTGAATTTGCTTTCTTTTTCTGTTTCTGTTTCTCCTAAGCTCCTGAAACTACAATAGTTTTATAATGACTTATTATTGATGTTTTCATTGGTCTTGTTTTCTAATTATGGTTAACCTTCACATAATATATATATATAGGAAGCATAGGATTCTTATTCTGTCACCTAAGATGTGATAGCAATGCCTATATGCTGTATACTGTGAAAGCTAACTCTAATAAGTTGTCTATTTTTCAGTTTAGCTTTTAATTACATTTTCTATACAAATTAGTACATTGCTCTTGGTTACCCTTCAGAAAGTGAAAATAAGACTGTAGTTGAAAACAGCACATTCTTGAGTCATAAAAGATGAAGAAATCAACCTAGTCCTCACTTGGAAACTTCATGCCTACTGACTAGAGTTTATGGCCCTGGAAGGTACTATGTATGCTACTAGAAGAGAAAATTAACCTTAATCTACTGTAAACTCTGTGATCTACAATAATGAATGTACTTGGAAGACAAGTCTACTGGTGTAATAGTGGTATGAATATTATCGGGATAACCAATCATTTTATGATTGGATATAAGTCATGATTCATAAATTTGAACCCATACTTTGTGACATCATCAGAACAAAGAACCTGTGGCTAAACAGTCATATAGGTCTTAAAAGAGAACCGATAACTATTATTATGCTAAATGAACACATTAAACTGACTCCTAATGACATTCCTATGCCCATAGATTGGTGTATTGCTCAACCCTCATTATATAAACTTCTTTTTGCTGTAGATAGAAGTTAACACAGAGACTCACAACTGATCATGGTGCCGAGAATAAGAGACTACAGAGTGATCAGCCCTAAACGGGACATCTAGATCACTATTCCTTTTCCCAAGGCCTATGGTTAATTGGCAAAGGAAGGCTGTAAAGGTTGTAAGATACAGAGGGAGTGGATGCCTACAGGAAAATAGTGTTTTCTACATACAACAGAACAAATGCAATATGAACTCACAGTGGTTACTACATCATACATACGACCTGTGCAAGACCAAGCCACAAGAAACACCTGCATGGAGCAGTCAGCACTAACTCCTATCCCTTCCTAAGGAGCATTGGTTCTTGGTAGATAACAGGGAAAGTAAGGTTAGTTTTACTTAATTGTGTGGCCTCTGTTCAGTTAATTGCCCTTCAATGGATGGCCACATACCCAAGATGATAGAGGCAGTACAAATTGAACTGAGTGGGTTTTTGAAAAAATGAGGACACAAAGTTGGATGCTGACTGAATGGGAAGTGCATCTGAAAGGAATTGGTGGAGGGGATAAATATGATTAAAATACAATGTATGGAATTCTCAAATAATTCATAAGCATATTAAAAATAAGTGTAGTCAAAACAAAATATTTATAAAGGACTTAATTATTTTGCTGGCACTTTAAATAAAACCTATTTCCTTCTTATTTATTGATTTTTCTCATATAAATTTCAAACAAAACATTTTGTTTTTAGTTATAATAAGTTTGATAGGTATTTAAATATGGGGAAACACTTTCATAGTTGCCTGTTGATTTGACTGGAAGTAAATCAATTTTGTGTACTTTTGAAACACCCAATAATACTTACAGATTAAAATTTTTAGATTTTACGTCTCTAATAATGGATCAGTTCTTCTGGAAGATTTTCACTTTGTTCCACAATAGAAGTTTTTTATTCTGTTGCTTGCTTTCCTTGCTTTTCATTTTCCAATTAAATTATCATAATTCATAATCCTTTACTTACATGCATTTATATTTGTTTAACATTTTCTTTTGAACTTATTGGACAATTCACAGAACTTAGAAAGATTTGGTAATTTGTTTATCAGTGATAATCCTGGACAAGTAGACTAGCAGAGTATCAGGCACCTAGGGAATGTTCAATAGTACTGAAGGAATTAACCAGCAGTGATAGTGAAGAAGGAGGAATAAGATGAGCTGACAGGAGGGTGAAGAGGAGGAGAGTAGTGACTGCTACTTTTGTGAATTCTTATGTGCTTGATTCACAAGTGTGTGTGTGTGTGTGTGTGTGTGTGTGTGTGTGTGTGTGTGTGTACATATGCACCCACGTGCACACACAGGCTTGTGAGTGCTTGAGGCCAGAGGACAACCTCAATTTCAACCTTAAGTGTCATCCCTTGGAAACACAGTCCATCTACCTTGATTTTGTGTAGTTTAACTTTATTTTGATTTTATTTGATTTGAAATGGTGTCTCTCACTATCCTAAGTACTTGCCTAAGTAGGCCAGGCTGGCTGGTAAGCAAGCCTTGCATGTTTCTGGCTCCACAGAACTATGATTATAAGAAATTACCATGCAGGATATTTATGTGCCTTCTGAGAATTGAACTTGGTACCTCGCACTAGTACAACAAGAACTATACTACGTTCTCTCCCAGCCTTGTTCTAGGTTTGTGGCCTCCACAAAACTCCTAAATAGGTCCTGTAGAAAAAAATGTGTAGACAATTTGATGGTGATCAAAGTCCAACTGGTAGGATGAACCGTGAATGGAAGCAGTATCACTTCAGTCTAGCTGTTGTACCCTATTTTGAAAAGAAAAGTTGTGGCACTTTTCCAAACTACTCACTTATTGATGACACCATTTTCTAGGGTAATGAAGGTTTATAAAAGTTGTTTCATCAAAATGCAATGGTATGCAATTCACTAAGGCACATGCAGAAGCTGAGTTCCTAAGGAAATCCACACATAACTTGGTTGTCTTATTGAAAGTTATTTCTTGCCAGGCAATGGTGGCACATGCCTTTAATCCCAGCACTCAGGAAGCAGAGGCAGGTGGATCTCTGTGAGTTGGAGGCCAGCCTGGTCTCCAAAGTGAGTTCCAGGAAAGGCGCAAAGTTACACAGAGAAACCCTGTCTTGAAAAACAAAAAAAAAAACAAAAACAAAAAAGTTATTTCTTCAGGAAACTTAGTTGCAGAAGCAGGGATTGCTCTTCTTGGTAGCCCATCTGTCCATCTGTCCTCTTTGCTCCAGGGTTGTATCTTTACCTGGTCAGTATTGCCAGATACATTCTATTCAAAGCCCCTCCGAAGCTTTCGTTTATCACTGATAAGATCCATATATTGCATTAGTTTTTACAGTTTCCCCATGTTGTAAAAGTAAAGTAAGTCACAAGGAAACATTTGACCTCAAAAATCCTTCTCTTATGGGGAGCTTATGTGTGTCTTGATTTCCACCATTCTATTTTTCCTACCTCTCCAGAAAAATTCTGGTTTTCAAAGCAAGTCCTTTTAAATTTATAATTGAATTTGTTTTTTTCCAATGTTTATGAAATTCATTTTTTTTATTGTTCATTGTGTTCGTTATTGTTCTTTGTTTTATAATTCTTGTCCTGTGATCTCTAATTGTTTGTATTTTTCTTTATATCTGCTGGACTTTCCTTCATCAAAAAAGGCTATCAAACTCCTGTGGTCAAATGCAAACAAAGAAAGAAAAATCCATTTGCAGTCCCTGCCTGGGGATGAGAATGCTCCTCGCATATCTCCTTTAACTTTATGAGTTTTTCAGAGGGTAACTTGGGCTTCTGCCTCAGTTTCCTTAGCAGTCATCAGGTCATGTCTTTATGTTTTCTGTCTCACCATTCACTGAAGTTGTCATTCAGAGCTTACCTGTTCTCTTCACTGATTAGAAACATCTCCCCAAATTTAACATCAATTGATCATTCTTCACTATTTAATTTTTCTGTTGTATCAATTTCCTGATATTGTTCTTTAGTAGATTCTTTCATTTTTTTGTGTTTTGATAAAAAAATGTAGAAATCACTAATTGTTCTTGATATATGTTGTGGAATTTTCATTTGTATTCTTCAACCTTATTGTTTTGATATCATTAGTCTTAATTTTCTTTATGTGCCTCTCAAATAGATCATCTACTATGATACATCCAGTCTCCATCAGTGGTTACCCCCTTATTTCTAGGAAGGATTCTATCTTGGCTTCTGAGCATTGGCTGGCAATTTTCCATGCCCTTTCTCTTCTCTAACATCCTAATACTAATTCTCAATCATTTTGACAATATCTCAAGGCCCCAAAAAACTATAGCCAGTAAAGTATATCACGAGTTTAGCCTTTCTAGTTACTCATAAAAGGTACTTCATTTACCTTTAAGTCTATCTTAACCTTCATCCCTATCAGTGCTAAGCCATTAAGTGCTATTAATTCTACCTGCCTAGTCAGCCTTTGTTATCCTATCATTTATTTGTGTTATAACTCCAATTGAGTAGGTAATGAATGATACCATTACATCTCCCACACAATCCTAGAGTTTCTAATTAGAAACTCTATTACCAGCCTCTCAATAAACTGCTCTGCCTTCCACATTGTTTACAAATTTAGCTTCTTAAACCGGGGGTCATAGTGCCTATCACTTTAAGAACGTTCATGATTTTCCAAGGCCTGTAAAGTTCAGTCAAAGTAACCAAGAACAGAATTTATAGGTTACCAAAAACTGATAAACTGATATCCTTCTTCTTATTCAGACCACCTCCCAGTGTAAATTATTCTGTTACAGTTATTTTACTCAACCCATAATATACATTCTTGGATTCTTATTTGGGTTCTAATGAACTTTTACACACTTTCTCCCCGGTTAGTATAAGACCATTCATTGATGATCCTTAACATCTTAACTTTTTTTATTCTGCATTGAATCATGACCAATTGACTGTGCACATTTTCTGTTTTATAGACACTTCTAAATCAGACACCAACCTATTTCTAAATGTATCTTTACTTCATCTCTAACACTCCTGTCCACGCCCTCATCCCTCTTGAAGAGATGTTAGTTAAAATTTCTGGAACATTATTGTAAATTTCTAAGACTTCATAGCCCCATGAAAGAAAGATTATCATACTTTTCATGAAGAAATTAATTTATTCAAAACAAAGTTTAGCTATGAAGGTAGAGTTAGTCATTAATAATATTCCATTGACCAATTATCTTTTTTAATAAAAAAATTTTGTGGGTTTTTTGTGTTTGTCTCCTTCACTTAAATATAGCTACATTGGGCTGGAGAGATGGCTCAGCCATTAAAGGGATCACCACCAAAATATAGCTATATCTAGAAAACCAGCTAATGTGTTTTAGTGGTTTTTTTTTAAGTTTAAATATATTTATTTATTAATTTTTTTCATTTTACATACCAACCCCAGTTCCCCCTCCCTCCCCTTCTCCCGCCTCCTCACCTCCCTCCCACTCTACCCCATCCACTCCTCAGAGTGGGTAAAGCCTCTCATGGCAGTCAGCAAAGTCTGGCATACCAAGCTGAAGGAGACCCTAGCCCCTCCCCATTGTATCAAGGCTGAGCAAGGTATCCCACCACAGGGAATGGGTTCCAAAAAGTCAGTTCATGCACCTGGGATAAGTCCTGGCCCTGCTGCCAGGGACCCCACTAACAGATCAAGCCACACAACTGTCACCCACATTTAGCGGGTCTAGTTCAGTCCCATGCAGGTTCCTGAGCTGTCAGTCCAGAGTCAGTGAGCTCCAACTAGCATTGGTCAGCTGACTCTGTTGGTTTCCCCATCACGTTCTTGACTTTCTTCTCCTTCTTTTCTTCTCCTCCTCCTCCTCCTCCTCCTCCTCCTCCTCCTCCTCCTCCTTCTTTTTTGAATGCTGAATGCCATTGATTGAAGGGAGGAGTTCTTAAATACAGGCTTACAGCACAATGGGAGAACCCTACCACAGTTAACTATTTTATCTCTTTAAGCTTGTATAAAATGACTGAGATCCCATAGAAAGTGACTTCATTCGCTTTGGCTCCTCAGTTCTTCACGCTACTCCTTCACTAAATCCATTTCTCTTCTGATCTACAGCTGCACCCCATAATTCCTCCTGAAATTACTTACTTGAATCACTGAAACTCACCAAATCCCCACAATGCTTCCAATTCTATGTACAGGAAGGTAACCATGGCAGGATTATTGGGACAGCATATTTAAAAAAACAAAAACAAAAACTACATACATAAAGTCCCAAATGAACAAAACTAAAACTTTCTTGTAAATCCAACACTAAAACTTATAGATATCCCTTTTGAGGCTTTGGATTTAATACTTAATTATTTAATTAAATAATTAGTAGTAAACACAAACAAGGATATTTCAATTAATGTTATTTTAGACCATCAAGAAAGTAGCAATCTTTATGTCTACAAACTTTCATTCTATTTTAATAAAAACTAGGATGTTAAACCAAATTTGTTCTTTTAGCTAATAACAAATTGAGATCATTTCCTACACTATGAAAGGCAATATTTCTAGTTATGGCATATTAACCTAAATGCAGTGACTTATTCTAGTTTAATTAATCCATAAATGTTCAGTATTAAAAACAACTTCCATATAAATTGTCTTAGAGTTTTTGTGAAAAAGAATTTAATAGAATGTTCTTGGAAAGATGAGAGCATTACAGGTCAGGGTGATTTGAGGGGGTGTGAAAGTCCTGTGTCCTCCCAGAACATCATTTTAGTTCCAGAATTCCTGACTCACAGTTAAAATACCAAAAGAAAAAAAAAAATACATATGTACTCAGCCTGAACCTCCAACTGATTTAAACTCTTTTCATGATTCAAAGCACAGTCTCAGACATCAGAAATGAAATCTCAGTCTGTGCCATTTAAATGTTAAATAACCCTATTTCATTATTAATACAAATAATATTTTATTAATTACACATACCAAAGAGATCAGAGTTCATTCATTCAACACAGCTTTGACAGCTTTGCTGTGTCACTCGGATGGAAAGGAAAGAGAAAAATGAATATAATTTTTGGCCTGTGCAGTAAGAAATGGAGGAAACTTGGGTGGCCCAATGACTCAGTCCAAGTAACTCCTCCAGTTCCTCTTTGAACATCCAATTGATCAGAATGGCTTTGTCTCGGCTTGCTTCCTCCCTAGTCTCGCCACTCTCCTTCCTATGTTCCCAGTGTTCCTTGTGTGCCCCACTTCTGCACTGTCCATCTCACTCTTCGTGTTTGTAGATGGGGAATTGTGCAGACAATGAAGACCAGCGCACAGCATTTGCTTAATGTTTTTGTCTTCTCTAGATGGATTTGCAAACCACAGTTTAAGGCTTGTTTCTTGCATGTGACGGATATAAGAAGGACATCCATACTTTAAAAAACATCTTATAACCTTTGAAAACACTTAAGTAATTTTAACAGGCTTCAATCACTAATGTGAGAAGAAGAGGCTAGTAGTTTAGATTTCCATCTGGCCTGTATTTTCCACACACTTTGTCTTACTAGCAGCTTCAACTGAATCCTCTGCTTATGTATAATAACAAAGTTTATGCTCCTTGAGGGCAGGAACTAAGTTTTTCTATTAACTTATATATTCCAGAGTGAAACACAGTTTATGAGGAAAAAAAAAACCCGTTTGGATGAATAAATAATAGAATGGATACAATAAGCAGGATATGATAGTGTGTAGTACATGTCTGCTAATATTTCATCTTGTTTATTCTTTACCTGGATGGACTGCATGTACTTGTTACATGAGGACAAAATTAAGCATACTAGTTTGAGTCTAACAAATAAATCAACTCATTTATTGTTTATTTTTTGGGTCCCTATATTTTGGATGAGATCAGTAGGTACCTGTTGAGATTAGGGTTTAAAATAGTCTAAGTTACTTGATATTGCATAAAACAGTGTTTTTTCATGCTGTTCACTGCTCTAGGAGATTGCACTTTACAAGCAGCATCTTACTCCATTTTAAGGGAGAACCATGACTATAGCTGATGTGTGGACCCAGAAACTAGCTCTGTCAGGTATCACCCATCCAACACAGACTGGCCAAGAATAGAAAGGGAGCCATTCTTTAAGTTTATTGGGAAGAATTGGAACTTTGAGAGCTTTCTGGCTCATTACAATCATCCCTGGGATGTAAGAGTTGTGCAGTGAAAGCAGGCTGAACCCATGAAATCATATCTGGGGAATGAGACCTAAGAGCTCATCAATATTCTAAACCAAGGAAGGGATGTAACTTCTTTATGTGGATTCCACAGAATGATGGACAACTAGTTGCAATAGTGTGGCCCCATATCAACCTATCATCTGATGCCTGGTGTGTGCATCAGTGATCAAGGGCTCTCCTACTCTTCCTGGGGTTTGGGCTCAGATCCTTGCCTGCCTATCCACCTGTTAGCCTATCTGGACTTGGATTTGACTGGCCATTTCTTGCTCCTGATTTTCCTTCCCTGGACCTGGTTTGACCTCTTTTTCATCCTATAGCTGAAAGGTTTATCCTCTAACCTGACCTCAGCAGCTCCCAGCACTGGTCTGGTTAATTTTCTCATCTACACAGACATTTCCTCAACACACTTCTGAGCTCATAGCTTTTTTAGTTGATAATTATTCTGCAAACCAGATATATGTATGTGTGTATGTATGTATGTATGTATGTACGTACGTACGTACGTATCTATCTATCTATCTATCTATCTATCTATCTATCTATCTACCATCTACCTACCTTTCTATCTCTATCTTCTATACTATATCTATATATGTTTATTGAATTCTGGTTGCTCTGTGATCTGAAAGTTAATATTAGTAATTATGATTGGATTTATAGAACCTAAATTTGCCTTGGCCAAGCTACCAAGATAGGTAAATCATTGAAATGGCTAAACTTTGTGAATTTATTGTTATTCAATAAATTATCCCAATGTGGTAGACTCAGACATGTCTGTCTCTGATTCTGGCATTGTGTGCGGGTAATATTGTCAAAACAAAGATTTAGGGGTCACCATTAAATGCACTCATTTTTATTATTTCACTAACTCTCAACCCTTTTCAACCTACTTATTTGCTTTGCTGTTTTTCATGCTTTTCAAGGTCATAGTTCAAAGTCAGAAGATATATTTCACACAATATTGCCTTATCTGATTTACCTTCCTGTCACACAATCACTTACCACCATTAGTGGTTTTGTCATATTGTTAGGTATCTAGAGAGACATTAACAAGCTGAAAGATTATTAGTGATGACCTTTTTCTCATGGACTATGGCTTCCCCTGTCTCCCTTCCCCTGTCTCTAGGAACTCCAGACAGGGAAGCATTTCCTTATGATCTAAACTCTTAAATGTGGAGGAAGTGGTATCTCACTCCATTGTTTAAGGTGAATCTACTTCCTTCTGGTTAAAAGAATGGATTCCAGCCCCCACCCGCTTAAAAACAAGTGTAGCTTTCTCTCTCTTTTCTCCATCTCCAGCCTCTTGGAAGCTACCAAAATTTAGGTTATATGACCTCTTGTTTAAGAAAATTGTCCTTGATGTTTTGAGTCAATTTTAATTCACTTTATTAACAAGATTAAGAACTCCAAAAGGGAACCCTAGTTTTCTCATTTAATAATGCTATTTTTTACTTAAAATTGGGACTTTAAAACATCCATACAAATCTGTGCTTAGCTCCCATTTCACTTTTGCCTCCCCAGCGTCACTCCATAATCTAATTCTGCTGAAGGGTTTGGCTTTCCCCAAATCACCATGGTCTTTTAACTTTCTGATTTCAAGACTGTCATTCAGGACCTCTTTGCTAACAAAAGCATGGCTCCAAGTCTGTGATGTGACCAGTGTCCTCTGGAGTGATGCAAAGGGAATATCTGCACTGTCCCACTCATTTCTCTTAAAATGTGTTCATTGGAGAATCCGTTCTGACCCCTGTCTTCCTTGTTTCTCATTTACTGTTTGTTTGTTTCTGGTTAGAAGGGTCCTGGCTCCTCCACGATTGTTGAACATTACTGCTTTATGCCTTCATAGCAAATTTCTTTTTTCTTTCACAACATGTCTCAGTCTTTCATTTTGTTTTCCTTTCCTGGACTTTGAGCACTGTGAAAGGACACCTCTCCTTTCTTATTTTTTGGCCCAATGTCTAGCATGACCTTTATCCTCAGGACCGTTTTATCTGCAGTTCTTCCATCCCACAAGGCTGTTTTCCAGATATCTACAAGGCTCTCCCTCTCCTTCATGTTTTTTGGATGTTGGCCCAAGCATACATTTTTGTTTCTTGAATTTTTTGGTATTGCATCTCTACTCCATACCTGTCTTCTGATCTTGCTTTATTTTTACATCTATTCCAGCTCATGCTAGCTGGAAAGAAATGAGGTATCAGTTTTGAAATGAGCTTTTCCAAGGAAAAAGAGAAAAATGAAAATAATAAACCTTTATTAGTTGCTGCTACACCATAAACTAAAAGCTAAGAAAGCCGTGACTCCCATTTCTTTCTCCTCCATCCTGTTCCTTTTTCTCCTTGGAATATTGTGTGTGAATTGGGTGTCAGTTTGGTCAAGATAGATGTGGGAATTGTTTCACTGATGAGAGAACCCTAAATAAATTTCCTGAAGTTATATGCATCTGGGGACTGTGTAAAGGGAGACAAAAGAGTACTGGGGTTGGACAGGTACTTAGCAAGAGCTAGAATATTCTTGAGCTTCTCTGATGCCTTGACAAGTTTGGTCAGAGGAAACTGGAAGCCATGCTGAAGGCCCTCAGAGGCAGGCAGTGTGGTAAAAGTTGCTGGGGTTGCTGGACTAGGGATCTGAAGGCACACGAAGCATGGCTGGCCAAGGAGGGAAGTGAGATCCTTACTATCTCTCCTCATCCTGTGGCACACTGACTGAACTGTGCGTGGTGTTGAGGAAGTAAGACCATTATAACTGCTTATGACAGAGCCAGGGAAATTACCTCTGGGCTACTCTTTAGAGCTCAGGCTCCCCAGCCTGCTTTACAGTTGCCAGTTTCACATGCTATTTATTACAATTATTAATTTGTATTTTCTCACCAGAAATAAACTTTGAAAGGGTAGCGAAGTTTGCTGTCTGCTGTTATCACTATGGTATAAAATCATGGCTGGTACAAAAAGTAGCCAATCAATATTTTCTCTTCCTTCCTTCCTTCCTTCCTTCCTTCCTTCCTTCCTTCCTTCCTTCCTTTCTTTTTTTGGCTAATGAGTGTTACTGTGTATTGAGTGCAACAGAAAGTTCCCATCCTCAGGTAGGCATTGACAAGAGCTAGGGTTCTAGAAGCTCACAACCACACAGAACTTCTACTGACTCAGTGTCTCTGGATACTTGTTCCTGAATTTGATGAATGAAGATCATGGACAAGAGTCAGGAGGTTTAAGAACGAGTTTATTATAGGATTATTGGTGAGTACTTAAGAGGAAGGAAGATTGTGTGCCTCTACACATCAGGAACAGGTCCCAGAAACGAGATACCATTAAAGCCTCAACTCCTTTATTGGCCTAAAGGAGAAACTGGGGTGGGGCATGAGCTTGTCAATCCTGACAGCCCACCCATGAAGTGCCTGCTGGCTCTCAGCTTTGGTTGTAGCCCTGTCCTCACAGCTGGAGGGTATCAGGGCTCATTTAGATTGAGTAAAAAAAGGAAGAAAGAAACTGTGAAGCCAGTTCAGGGCCCAGAGTTACTAAGGTCGCTTTCAGCTTCTGACTAAAATGAAGACTTAGAACTGTGTTTGCCGCCCCTGTCCTCAACTGCCTGGCTGTTCCACTGACTGTTTTTATCATATACATTTTTATCTGTGCTGTTAAACTATCAACTTCCTAGATGATTAATTTTTTGTGACATATTTCTTTCTTTTTTGACATATTTCTTTGCGTTAGCATAATTCAATACTTAAAAAAATATACTTCCTCAGATTTGATTGTGATTTTTTTTAACCTCTGTCTTTTAGACATTTTAGAAAGTAGTGGCTAAATTTAATGATTTGCAAATTAGTATGTGGGTTGACATGGTGAATCAAACTGAGCAAGAAGGGATTTTAGAAGATAAACACAAAATTTAATACTTTAGTTTAAAAAGCCAGCCTTACATCAAGAGAATGGTAGAGATTTTGTGACTAGAATTGAGACAGTCACATATTTTTACACAATTGGACCTGCACATTAGAGTTTGACATTCACAGTTCTTAACATAAATTCTGCACAAAACATATAAGACACACATATTTTTATGAATACAAAATTTTAATGAATCAACAAATATGCTGCAAATATACATTATATTTCTATAGGTTGTTTAGATGATTTTAAAACCTCTTTGGTTTAAAATTTGAAATTTTTTAAAATAAAAAATACCATGTGTTTCTCTAGTCTTTCCTGTTTCTGCATTAAATCCCTCTTCTCCTTAACTGTTTCTTATGATAGTGGAGTTGTCGTAAATTTCCTATGTCAACTTGTCTAGGTCACTGTAGCTAGATAATTGGGCAAATACTGTTGTAGATGCCTCTGGGAATATACCATTTAAGAAGCAACAAACATTTAATCAGTAAACTTCAAATGTAGCAGATTGCTATTCTTAACAGGGATGGGTCTTATCCAACACTTCAAGGTTTAGAGAAAAGCACTGGCCCCTCCAAAAGAAGGCAAGAAGCCATTATACAGGTAGACTGCCTTTGAATGTGCATTTAGTCTTCAGCTTTTAGTTTTCCGCATATCTCAATGTATTTGAACTTGAACTTCAGCTCTTCCCTGTATCTTCAGCGTGCCAGTGTATCCTGCAGAATTTTTACATGTTATTTTCCAGTCACTACTGCCAATGTTTTCAAGTCTTCTTGTGTCTTTCTTGCTCTTTACACACACACACACACACACACACACACACACACACACACACACACCCAGTGGCGGGGAGGGAGGGAGGGAGGGAGGGAGGGAGGGAGGGAGGGAGGGACAGGAAGAGAGAGAGAGAGAGAGAGAGAGAGAGAGAGAGAGAGAGAGAGAGAGAGAGCAGGTCCAGAGGTCTGTTTCTTTGGAGAAGCCTGACTTGTTATTTCATCATCTGCCCAATCTCTCTTTTGGTGCCACCACTATCTACCAATGTTCCTATTAACTACTCCATGAATCTCAAGCATACACAGAGCTTCCAACATGGTTGTATTAGTGCATGGTATATGCTTGCTGTTAACCCTCTTGCTAAGCACCATCCTTTGAAAGGGTAATGCATATTTTGACCAAATTAGTTGACGCATTAAATCTTGTTTTCATAAAAATATTTTGTACCTTATGTGTTTTATGCCAGGATTTGTGTTAAGAATTGTGAATAGCAAATTGTAAAGTACAATTCCAATTACATCAACGTTTGTGACTGTCTCATTACTAGGCACAATCTCCACCATTCTCTTGATGTGAGGCTGGATTCTTAAACTGAAGTATTAAATTTTGTGTTTATCTTCTAAAATTCCTTCTTGCTCAGTTTGATCCACTGTGTTAACTCTCATATTGAAAATAATGTTGTCTTTTTAATGACAATTCTGTCATTGAATGTGTGACTGTCTGTCTGTATTGGCACACACCTTTTCTACTACTACTTTTAAATCTAAAATTGTGTAAAAGGTTCACAATAGATTCATCAATAAGCTGTATAATTATCATGGTTTGTGAATGATTATTTAACACATATCCTGATAACTTGCAAAAATTCTCTTCACATCTATCTTGTCCAGGAAGACATTAACAGAACTCTGCATTAAATGCCTCATTGAGATGCAGATTCACTGTTTATATAATTTAATTAATCTGGCATAATTTATTCCTAGTAAACTTAAGTGGCTCTTGGTGATTGCCTCTTCCTGTTCTAGGTGTTCCTGAGCCATCTGCCTAATTATAGGTCTTGGGATTTTTGCTGAGAATTGATGGGATGCTTCATGATGTGTAATTTTCTACATGCATTCTAATTTTACATGAAAATCAGAAAAGTTTGACCTCTGTATCATTTTCCATGGCTCTCCCCAGTCTCTGTGATTATCTAGATACTGTTCATATCAGTGTGGTAATTATATGAGGAGCTGCCTGATGGAACACAAAGGCTGAGACAGGACTTTCAGAAATCCACTGCATAATTAATCTACCTGAAGAGAAGGTAGGAAGACTACTTCATGGTATCTCTCCTTTTCTCTTCAGCTTTTAGCATTATTTATTTGCACAAAATATATCTACATTTTCTCTTCACACAATGGCTAATGTCTCTTCAAACATTAGATAATGGCTAATATCAGCAACTCATAAGAATTGTTTGTTTGTTTGTTTAAAAAAGTGGCTAGTTTTAGGCTGAAATTTCCTAATCTACATTTAATGATGAAAGGCTTTTGTTTCACTTGGTTAAAATTTCCGTGTCTGGGTTAACCAAAATCACCAGAAGGTGTAATCATATTTTTTAACATGGCTTTCCTGTGTTTATTCTTTGGCTACCAATGATCCTTGTGTTCCTATCACATCACAAGCCACAATAACTGTGCTATCCTGGAAAGATATGCCCTGCATTTCTGTTGGTTACCTCCTTAGAGACCTAAGCTATCCATTTCATCATTTAGATTGCAGAGACACACAACAGTAGCTAGAAGTTTTCCTGGTCTTGCCGGGCACCAAGGTCCCACAGCCATTTATAAAATTCCTGTGTCCTGACTGGTCCTGCAACTGCTCAGACCAAGTAAACACACAGAAGCTTATATTAATTACAAATTGCATGGCCATGGCCTATGGCTCAAGTTTCTTGCTAACTAGCTCTTATATCTTAAATTAACCCATTTCTATTAATCTATAAGTTTGCCATGTTTTCATGGCTTACTGGTCTGCTGGCATGTTCTTCCTTCAGTGGTGGCTGGCATCTGCTTTTTCCTCTCCTTTCAAGCCTATGTACATTTTTTACACACATTGTAAACCATTTAGAGGTTTATTTCATTTGAATCGCCTTATTGTGAATCTATTGCCTTAAACTGCAGCATTACTAGGACTGAAATGGCAGCTTTGGCTGCTGGCTCCACCCACCTCAGCTTTCCAACATGGCAGAACTAAGTTTATTACCAGCTCTGGGGGAACCATGGTGACCGCTGACTCTGGAAAACAGCATGTAGCCCCAAAAACCTGTTTTTTTTTTATTTTTATTTTTATTTTATTTATTTATTTTTTTTAAACTAGCAAAAGCTATATCCACCACACACCATGTTGCGTGGCTTGCAGATGCCACCATCTACCACACACCATGCTACATGGCTTGCAGATGCCACCTTGTACAGTGGCAGGAATTAACCATGCTGCACACAATTGTTTCATTACTAGTTAACTAGATAGGCAAGGGATTTTTGTTAAGTCTCCACATCCAGACAAAGGTAAGGTGAACACATTGATGGATATTTTCACTAATAAAGAACAATCTATATATAATATCCACTATCCACTAACTTTATCTCCTTTTGTCATTTGATCATCTTTTATTTGACATATTTAAGCACAGAGAAGGAAACACATAAGTATTTACATGCATTTACTACTTTTGGTGATTGTGGAATGCATAGTCTCAAGCACTGCAGTAATCCATGTTACTTTTAGCAAATGTGCCTTTTATAGCTCATACATATTTAAGTTATCTTTAGTTATGGTATTTCTTCTATCTTGGATCTTTTGTTTCTGGATTTTCTTTAGTTCTTTGAGTTTCAGTTTTCCCCTGGACAAACAGAACCAGGAAACACGTTTCTTAACAGCACCTATTGAACAACCTAGCATCTTATTTTCACATAAAATATGACTGAGATAAAACTCCTTCCTTGTTTTCTACTATGACAGTTCAGGAAAATATATGTTGTGGTGTTACTTTCTTCTCTATATATTTTCATTTGGCTTCTGTCTCATTGGGGCCATTTATAATTTTCTTGCCAGAATTTTTTTTTTCCAGACCTCTGACCCTCTTAGCAGACTGCTGTTTTGAAATCCCTCAGATCTGCTCTCTAAGATTTAGAAATCTCCTTTGTAATGTCTAAGAGACCTGTCAGATTGTGCTGAGTGTTTCCTTTCTTGGCGGTTTCAAGCAGTGAGATGACAAGTTGACTTTTTCCCAAGGTTCCTGTCACATGAATTTCAAAGTTAAATCCAGAAAAACAGTTTCCGTCCTTGCTGCATCCATGAGCGTGGATATGGTGTTTTCAGGAAAAGGAGGCTCCATCCAGTGTCTGCTGTCCTGATGTCTTAGCTGCAGCCTGCCTATACCTAGTCCACTCTCCAAGCAGAACCACTTAGTATGTCCACCTGCTTTGTCCTTAGCAGAGTGTATTCATTGTTCCTTAGACTGTGGTTTGAAGATGGAACGTCATAGTCAATGATTAGTCTTTAGGAACTGCAAATGTAGGGTTTTATTTTAATGACAAAAGCAAATAAAATCACATTCTGGACTAGGATTTAAATTCCGGGATTTGCATATGTATTTATGATTCTATACATATTAAGTGATCACCAACACTGACAATATTTAATGTTAATGTGCTGCTATTGGGAGAGAGAATGGATGTTTTAATGCAAAAATGACGATAACAATGTCATAGGTCTGGTTTCTGAGTCATTTTGCTTGTCATAATTATAGAATTTCTCTTTCATAATGTAAATTTGCCATTAGAAGACATTTCTACCAATTTCTTAAAAAAATAGTATGTTTTTCAGTACATTAAAGTATTGACTGGACTTCATGAAAAAGACAGCAGAGTAGTCATTCACCTGTTGCTGGCTAATGAGTAGCAGACAGAAGCAGTAGGTTCAACACATAAAGGATGCATTCTTACCCAAGGAATGGACAAAGTTATAGCAGGACTTGAGAAACAGTGGAGAAGAATGGGTTTCTCAAAGTCCCCACAGAAGACCTCAAGTGTGAAAAGATGTCTGACTGAATTTAATTTTAGACAAATAAATCACTACACTAAAAGTGTTGAATGTGGCTGGCTGTGTTGGCCCTTGTTTTAATTTAGACAGTAACTTCAGAGATTTGAACTTCATATCACTGTAAGATTGGGTGAGGTTTTGGCAATTCAAATGGAGTATAAATAATTTTTGTTTTTGTCATTGTGGATTTTTCATGGCATACTGGGGACATCACTTGAAGCTTGCTACTATTGTTGTGGGACTTCTCACTTCACAATGTAGTTCCTTCTACTTGGGAACAGGTGACTGAAGCAACATCTTGCTGTTTTATCTTTGTTACAGTGGCTTTGATTTAAACTGCTGGTGTCTGGGCTGCTAAGGCTGTAGCCTGGGGGGAATTCTGTTCCCTCTCTTGCTGCCCCTAAAGATAGTTTTAACTAAATCTCTATAGAACTAATAAAACTCAAGATTCAAAGGCTAGGGTGAAAACCTTCGAGCTTAGAGAGAGTAGCAACTGGCTAACTTTCTCTCTTTGCTGGCAACCTGGAAGCCACTCCCTTCCACACTTCCCAAAAAAAAAAACAAAACAAAACAAACAAACCAAAATCACACATACTAAGCTCCTCCCTGCTACTACCTCTCTGAGCCCAGATTATTTTTTTCGTAATTAATGCAAATGCAACACATCTTTACATAGTTAACAAATGCAGCATGAACAAATGTAATGCATCTTTGCCTGGTGAAACAAATATTCCCCAACAAGATCTTCCCTTTGTTTCATTGTTACATGCATAGTTGCTTTGCACTAGGTACTCCTATGTCAAGCTTTGTGGTCACACTGACGAGGTTAAATTGGAAATATAGCTGTCATAGCAGACAGTTCATGTAAGAAGTGCTGGCTGGTTGGAAATGTACTTTCAAAGTAGAATACTTGCTTAGCCCTGGGTTCTACACCCAGCATCAGTTTTAGGGGAGGTGAACAAGAAACAAAACTCCTCACACAGTTGTCTCCATGGACAATATTCTTTGCCTAGAAGTCTATGGGGGAAGGTCAGCCAAGAGGAGAAAACTCTGAGGTATATCAGAAGGAAGTTTATGGTAATATTTTATTTGTACTGAAATGTGATTTTATTTGTATGTTAATAAATAAAGTAGTCTGGGGGTCTGAGCTAATAGCAAGCAATAGCAGAAGCCAGGCAGTGGTGGATACACCTTTAATCCAGATTACATGACAGGCAGATTTCTATGCATCAAGGATACAGCCAGCATGGAGACACACGCCTTTAATCTCAATACCAACAATAGAAGATCTGGAGGTCTGTACAGACAGGCAGTGACGAGGGGGTCATGTGGTTGGGTTTACAACCAATGAGAAGGCAGAACAGAAAGTCTATAAAAAAGACAGACACACAGGAAGTAGATCTCTTGCTGAGGGAAGGACAGCAGTGGCAGGAAGAGTAAGGAGGTTTTAAGCTATTGCTCTGACATCTTGGCTTTTAACTCTGTATTTGGCTCTGTGTTTCTTATTTAATAAGACCGTTCATCTACAGAAGATGATTTAGAGGAACAGGAAGAGCAAAGGGGGAATGAAGTGTCTGTCCCCTCTTATAACAGGGGCCAAGTTTTTTTCCTGTTTGTTTCATTTTGTTTTTGTTTTTTCAAGGGGCCAGTTTGCTAAGACCTCTGCCCCATATTACCCCACCATCCTATGTTGACTCATGTCTGGCTTCCAACAGATCTTCAGGTAGTACGTCCTGTCTGGTAGCCAATCAGGGTCCTACCTGGCCACAAGCAGGAACTGTTCTTAATAAGTTCAGTCAAACAAACCCCTGATACAACAGACAGACCCCTGACACTGCAACCACAGTTGCTGACCAGATGTCATGAGCCAATCATAAAATGATTTCTGTACCCCCAATCTCTTCAAAGTATACTTAACCAAAGCTGGAATTTCCCTAATCATGCTTAAAAGGAGCCTTTGAGCTTCTCAGGATCACCATTTGCCACTGTCAGATGGTTGACCCTTGTATGCTGGAATTTTTTTATTAAACACTCTTGTTGATTGCATATGTGACTTGTGGCCTTTTATGGGACTTCTCACAGAACCCAACACTGAAAAGATGATGGGGACAATAAAAAAGGGGGGGTGGGTGGAATCAACAAATTGAACAAAGAATGCAAATTAATATGAAATTGGGATTAACAGAATAGCCTAAAATAATCCCCAGAGCACAACTTCTTTCATTAAATGAGGATAAAACTACATACATATTTGATAGTATTAAATATTCTGTTTTCTTCTAATTACTGGGTGCTTTTAAACAACTGAATATTGCATTATTTTAACACATTTGATTCAGTATTTAATTTTCAATTAATATTTATATTTTCATGCTATAGAAATGTAGGTTAAAAATGAAAAGTTTGTAAACTTCCAGAGATAAAGTTGAAAGTCTAAGCAAAAATATTTAAAATGAGAGTATAAGTATAGTGTTGGAAGAGAAGGTTACACTAGCGACCAACTCGATTCTGAAAAAAAAAAGTTTTAAATGTTACTGCTTAGCTTTTCAAATTATATCCAGTAATATAGAAATTAGAAAAAAAGGAAAACAAACTATATTCATTATAATAAATGTATATGAGATGAATTTATCAGGACACAATAGAGGTTCACAGTCAATATTTGAAAGAATGTGACTACATACTATGTCCAGGGGATATTTGAAAAATAATGTAAATAAACTAAGGCAAGAAATTATATCAGTAGTAGTGGTACTAATTGCTATTGATTTATTGTGTGTACATTTACATCAAAGTACTGACTGAAGTTTAAGTGAGAGTGTCTCTGAATGCAGGATTAACAGATCACATCAACCAAACAACCCAAACAGATAATGTACAATAAGTACATAAAAACGCCTTTAATCCCAGCACTCAGAAGGTAGAGGCAGGAGGATCTCTGTGAATTCCAGGCCAGCCTGGTCTACAGGGTGAGTTCCAGGACAATCAATGCTACACAGAGAAACTTTGTCTTGAACATTGGCCCCCCACAAATTTGCCTTAATGAAATAACAAAAAAATCTTCTAATATAAAATTACAATAAAATTTTACATTTTTACTGTAAGTGTTTTCTCAAATCCACGGAGAAAAGACTGGTTTTGGAAGAGTTAATTGTTAGAAAATATGACCAATCAATAACCATTTTTAATTAATACACTTATGGTACAAAATAAATTTAGGGTGAATTAGTGATATAAAGCAATGCATTATCTATAAACATATTACATATAATATTAAACTCAAGGAGTTACAAAATAAGGACTTTTGATATTAAAAATCTAAAGTCTTAAGCTGGGCAGTGGCAGCACACGCCTTTAATTCCAGCACTGGGGAGGCAGAGGCAGGCAGATTTCTGTGAGTTCCAGATCAGCCTGGTCTATAATAGTGAGTTCCAGGAGAGCCATGACTACACAGTGAAACTCTGTTTCAAAAACCCAAAAGGAAAAATACTCTGTGGTCTTTTTCACTATCAAGGCTTATGTAGCTTAACATGACATTTTCCTAAACATCTCATTCTGTCTGAGAAGTAGGGTTCTGGTTCCTTCCCCAATTCTTTTACCTTTCTTGGAGACCATATTTTAATAATGAAGGCCATTTCCTTGGGTATATATAATGTCCAGTAAAATTTGTCATTGATTTATAATATATTTTGAACCAGAATATTATGCCTTCTGAGTTTTCCATAAGCAATGAGATTTTTTTCATTTCTCTAAAGAAAAAAAAAAACCCACATAACATTGCAGAATAAATTCTGTAAATAGTAAGACTACTCTTGTCCTGTCGTTTTTCGTTTTAGGAAAGTTAAGTAACAAAATTTTCTTGTGAGTTTTTATAAACATTTAAACAGAATTATTGTGGGTTAAACAAAATATGATTATAACATATATTTTAAAGAATAACCAAAGCAGAATAAAATAAAACTGATGAAGAAAGATATACAAACAAAACAGACACATCACTGGCCTAGTAGTCTATGAAATGTAATCATGTTTAGTACAGTAGATAATAACAATATTATAGGCCTCTGAAGCCAGATTTGAAAGGACAAAATTTTCAGTGTGTGTTGTCATATCCTGCAAGCTATTTCTCAAAATAGAGGAAGCATTTTATAACACTTGATGGCTTTGTCATGACAATATCATTTATAAGCAAAATGGTTGTATGCATTGTCTACATGTTGGTAAGATTTTCTCATGTGTTCACAGGATATACCTTTATTTATTTTACAATTGATAGTTTGCTTTATGAAGAGCCTGTGACATAGACATACACACACACACACACACACACACACACACACACACACACACACACAGATTGTGTGGCCTTATTATATGTGGCTAATAAAAGCTTTTTTTTTTTGTTTTTTTGAGACAGAGTTTCTCTGTGTAGCTTTGGAGACTCAATAAAAGCTTTAATACTCAATGTATGTGTGAAATTTTACACTGACTCTGATGTATATTAGCCTGAATATAAAATATACAAATGTATACCTCAATCTTACCAACTAATAAGTTTGTCATAAAAACTTGAAATACACAGTCTAATGTGAAAATTTTATGACAAATTGATCAACATTGGTACAGAAACTGTCATTCACACATCAATGATTTTAATATATATGACACATTTTATATGTTTAATTAAACAAGGAATTTAAATATCTCAATCTTCAGTGTCCTCCCAAGTATATTACCCAAGATATCACCTTCCTCATTAGAATTAAAGAAGTTATGTATATAAAATGTTGCATGCACATTTTCTTCTATTTCTTTCTGTGTCTGCTCATTCCCACTTACTTAATGAATGGCTTAATCTGGACTGACCCGTAAAATACGAGATTTTAAGTTTGATTTGAGGAAAAAGGAAGGTATTGAATTCATATGTAGTTTCTCGCATTTTTCAACATATTAACCTATTTTAAAAACCCAAGGAATGCTGGACAAAGGCCAATATTTCTAAAACACAAGCAGTAATATCCAAAATGAAACACTGCATTTTATTTATTTATTATTTGTTTGTTTGTCTGTTTTTGTGTGAAGCTCTGGCTCCAAATGGCGTAGATCATCTAGAAAAATACTGAAGATTCAGAAATCAGAAATGCTTAATTTACTACACACATAATTTAATTCTATTAAACTAGAACTATGTAACATACAACACAGGCATTGCCTGCAGGTACGTTTCAGTCCTTTCTAGAGGCTATTATTATTGTCTGCATCCTACATACTCTCCTCCTACCACAGAAACACTTTTTCAGCTGTCTACAGTAGTGATTTTAAATTATACTAAAATTAGATAATATATTTACCCTTTCATGTACTTTGCTAGGATTCCGAAATTAACTTTAGGTCACTCCAAGTGTTTTGAAATGATTTCCTACATAAACCCATACTGGCTAGACAGTTAGTTTCCTGAGAGCAGAGAACCTCTCTGCCATCAGCCATCCTCTTTCAAATGCATTGCAGACTTCTTTATATAATGTATGTAGTAAGTTAATGTTTTTTAAATTAAGGTTTGTAAGGAAAAGAAAAATGATGTCTACCCAATGTAAAATATAAGAGGGGAAATATGTGCATTAAATTATAAATGCAGTTCAACATTTAGAGCTTATTACAAATTTAAAGTTATCTAATCTATTATGTTCTTTCTCTTTACTGCAGATATCATGTTCTGAAGAAAAGCCAAGCAATACTTTCAGAAAAACATTGGTATTTAAATGTTTAATCAATGATATTTTTCACTTCTAACTTGTGATATCTGTAGTCAAATCATAAAATCTAATTTGCAATTACAAAGTGATTTTGTATACTTATTATTTACACTTATTTTATATATTGCTTATAAGAGCAATTTGTCACTAAAATATTGAAACAAAGTAATGAAACTGATAAATATATAAATGGAAAAGATGTATTAAACACAATCTCTTTACGATGATGATTTACCATAGCATCAAAACAGTGAATGACTGCAGGTACCAAGAAAGTTCATTATCAGTTAAGTTCTATTTTATCTATTAACTAGCATGTATATTAGGTGACTGCTGGTGAGATAAAACTTTCTGTTTTCATTGTTCACATCATTTATTTAAATACCAATTGGTATATTAATTGTTGAAAGAAAGAAAATACAACAGAAGATTTTCTTTATGACTTTAGAAGCTTGTTGTCTAATTAGGTACTATTCTAGTTTGCTTGTTGATGTTGTGGTTGTGACATAACACTTTGACCAAAACCACCTTAGGAAAGGAAGATTATCTGGGGCTTTCACTTCCCTGACACATTTCATCATTGAGGGAATTCATAGCAGGAACCTGGAGGCAGGAACTTGGGAGGAATGCAGCTTGGTGCCTCTCTCTCTCTCTGGCACATTCACAGGCTCATGCTTAGCTAGTTTTCTTATAGATGCCGGAACGACTTTTTGGTGGATGAGTTGCCCATAGTGTGCTAGCTCTAGCTCTGCCCCCAAATCAATTACAACATGTGGACAGGCCAATCTGACTGGAAGAATTCTTCACCCAAGTCTTCCATCTCAGATGCCACAAGGCTATCCCAAGCTGATCATTAAAACCATGACTGGGAAATTATAAATACCCAAACCGATTTTCTATTTTAAAGCTGCTATTAAAGGAGCAACACATAGATAATTGTGGACTCTTCTACTACACTGTGCTTAACAGCCAAAGAAATGATTAACAGGAAAATAGTCAAATGAGCTTAAGGGAGAAAGGTGTCCATGAGCAATTAAGGTGACATGTTTTCTATTAAAGTATCCAAATCTAGCCATGTAGAGAACATAGCCCCTTGACCGAAAATTTCCAAGTTAATTATGGCTTCTGAAAAGGATTGCTTCCAAGGAGCAAGATTTGATCAGGGTTATGGTTCCATATCTTTGAAATCTTTTGACTCTCCTCTGCTCTGAGGGTTGGGAACCTCTCTAGGTATCTCTTTTTTTTATCAGCAATAATTACATAATTCTAGACTTTACTCACTTTTTCTTTTGTAGATTGTGAATTATCCTGGGAAACTGTGAGCAGTGGATAAAGATGAGTGTGTGTGTGTGTGTGTGTGTGTGTGTGTGTGTGTGTGTGTGTGTTCCATTGCTGCTAGTTGAGAGACATCACATGCCTTAGAACAGCAGCTCTCAGCCTTCCTGTTGCTGTGACCCTAGAATATAGTTCCTCATGTTGTGGTGACCCCCAACCAGAAAATCATTTCATCGCTTCTTCTTAACTTCAGTTTTGCTACTGTTATGAATTGTAATGTAAATATTTGATTTTAAGGATATCTGATATGTAACCCCAGCAGGATTGAGAACCACAGGTTGAGTACTACTGCTTTAGAAGAACCTAGACCTCAAATGGGAACAAAGAAGCTATTTAAAAGTAGAGGGTAGGGTTAAATATTGAAGGGGAAACATATAGACACTGGCTATATTTGAATTTTAAAGAAGTAATGAATACAGACTCGTGGAGGAAGTAAGCCTAAGTTTTAGTAGTAGATAGAGTGATATTGCCAGTCAATGTGATGATCCATCATGACATTGAACTGAACTAACTTGTAAATAAATAGTGAACTACTGATAAATATGCAATAGTTACTAATTTGACCTTTAAATATTGCCTCAAGGATTCTAACTTCAGAAACTATGCCATCTAATGGGTAACCTGTTATAAAAGTTGCCTCCTGTGGCTCAGTGAGAAGGTCCATCAGGTAAATCTGCTTGCATCATAGATAATGACCCTAGTTAGAGTCTGAGAATCCATGTAAAGACATTAGATGGGGTGAAGCTTATCTGTATTCCTAGCACTCTTACAGTAATATGGCAGACAGACATAAAGATTCACTGAGAAGCTGAGTCATTTCTATTCCTGCAAGCAAAATAGTTCCTAACCTGTATTCCTTTAAGGAATCCAGGTAAAACCCATTGGTTCACCAAAATTGGACTTTGGCAGCACCCATTCTTTAGTCTGTCATTGGTTTCTTATCTTAAATTGTTTGATATTTCTTCACATCTCTCCAGGAATAATATCACATACCAGTAGTCCTTGTAAGTAACTTGTTCATTGTACTTATATTTCATTTTACATGAAAATTTAACAAAAATGAATTTTATTTTAACCATATATTGGAAATACATTTTTTTCTCACATAATATATCCTGATTACAGTTTCTCCTAGCTTTTACTTCTCCCCATTCCTCCACACATCCCTTCTCATCTGGATCCACTCCTTTTCTGTGTCTCATTAGTAAACAAACTGGCTTCTAAGAGATAATAAAATAAAATATAAAACATAAGACAAAAACTAACACATAAGAATTGAACAAAACAAACAACCAGAAGGAAAAGAATGCAGGAGAAGACACAAGAATCAGAGACTCACTTGTTCACATATTCAGAAATCTCCAAAAATAGTATACTGCAAGCCATATATGTATATCTAAAGGACCTAGTGCAGATCCATGCAGGCTTGGTGCATGCTGCTTTAGTAGTGGAGTGGGCTTATGGTAGTACTGGAGTTCAATAATTCTATACTCTTAGTTGAGTCCCAAACATTAGTAATCATGGAGGAATCCTGCTGAGCCACAGAGCTCAGGAATCTGGCCCCATGTTCTCCTTCATACCATGCTCCTCAAGCCTGTCATGGGCAGGAAGAGCTGGCCCTGAGGTCATGAAAGTAGGAGAGCTGTCCCTGTTTCTCACCAGCTGCAGCACTCGGAAGAGCAGGCCCTGTACCTTGCCTGGGCAAAACCTTGCCTGGTGGTGTGAGTGTGGGTAAGTCGCCCCTGAGAGAAAGAGAGCAGAAGAGCTGACTCCCACCAACACCCCTTACCCCGCTTCAGCAGGCAGGGAAGATGACCTCAGGGGCATAAGACCAGGATATCTGGCCCTGTGCCTCACCTGGGCAAAACAGTGCTGGCTGTGGTGCTGTGGGTGTGGGTGAACCACCCTGGGGGCATGTGAGTAGAGAACAGTCCCTTCTCCTTGCTGCCTGCTGCAGTGGATGACCTAGCCAGGGCAATGCTGGAAAGCTCATCCTAGTGGAGTTGATGAGGGAAAGCTGGCAGGCTGACCAACCCAGCTACCACCCAGGCCCAGAAATAGGGCTATGAGTTGGTCTATACCAACATCCACCTCATCTATGAACTACTGGAGCATGTGAATGAATCAGATCTGCAGAGTCAAAGCTGCAGGGCATCCATGACACAAGTCAACAACAGGATATCCAAGAATAACCGTAGTTAGGACCTGGTATCCACAATGTAAAAGCCAGAGATCTTGAACCAGACCAATGACTCATTGTAATGAACACTTACAAGTAAAGATATATAGACTAAAGAGTACAAGGTTTGACTCACTATGTCACACTAAAGCTTACACATCAAGACATTTATGTATGTATTTATGTATGTACGTATGTGTATGTATGTATGTATGTTTGTTTGTTTGATTATTTTTTGTTTTGTTTTTCTTTAAATTTTCTTTTCTTTTTTCTTTTTTTTTGGGTGGGTAATGTTGCAAGAGCAGAGTGCAAATATGAAGGGATGGAAAGAGGCAATGAATGAGATAGGGATGCATGATATGAAATTCGCAAAGAATCAATTTTAAAAAGTCAAACAAAAACAACAAAACAAACAAGAAGCAGAAAGCAACAACAGCAAAATTCTGTGCCACAGAATAAGAAGGAATAGTGACAGCTAAGAGCAAGAAGGGCTGCTTGGCTTGGAGGATGCAGAGCAGGAACTATTCCAGAGCTCTTAGAAACATTCCTGGGTCATTAAAGAAGCTTACATGATACTTAAAGGCTGATGAGGAAAGACCACTTTGGGTAACATAAGGGGAAGAAATAATAATGTCATAAGAACAGTACTGTCAGACGTATGCAGAGCAGATCAGAAGCAGACTGAGTGAATAATCAACTAATGATGGATTTGCCATGTGCAGGACAATGTTATGTGTGCTCTGTACAATGACAAGAACTACAGGAACACATACTTGCTGCTTTGTGGTAAGGACATTTATTCTCTATTCACTTCACACTAATCATCCACCATACTGTACAATAGATCTCATGATTTTATCTCTCTTAGCTGACCAATATTTTATATCCTTGCATGAATACCTCTCCAAGAATCCCCCATCCTCACCTACCCCAACCTTGGTAACTAATATTTGTTTCTCTATTTCTGTGAGACCAACTTTTGTTGATTTCATATATGAATGAGAACATGAGAAATATAGCTGGAGTTTTCTCCAGTCCCACCCAGGCCACTCATACCCAAATAAACACACAGACACTTATATTCTTTAAACTGTTTGGCCTAATGGCTCAGGCTTCTTGCTATCTAGTTCTTATATCTTAAATTGACCCATTTCTGTTAATCTATAAGTTGCCACATGGCTCATGACTTATGGGTACTTTACACCTTGCTTCTCATGGTGGCAGCTGGCAGCATCTCCTGACTCTTCTACTTCCCAAAATTCTCTTCTCTGCTTGTCCTGCCTATACTATACTTCCTGCCTGGCTACTGGCCAGTCAACATTTTATTTATCAGTAAATCATAGTAACACTTTCACAGCATACAGAAAGACATCCCCAGCAGAGACAGTTTCCTCTCTGGACCTTATCATGATCTTTAACATGTGTGTTAAATGTGTCTTGAGTTTTCTTTAAGAGCTGTGCTTATGAGAGGGACAATGAAAGTGTTAGTGGACCTGCTACAACAAGAAAACAACAGCCTGGCATAAGATGATAGCTAAGGTTTAACAACACCACTACTATAAACAAACAAACAAACAAATAAGCAAAGCAAAAACTGAAAACCTTGCTCGTTTACAATGGACTATGAATATCTTGAGCTAGAAAAGATTTCACTCCAGTTTCACTGTACTGACCAGGCCAATTCCCTGTTCCCCTGTTTTTAATTAGAATAAAAACATTTAAAATATTCACCCAAAGTCAATGTCAGATTTAAATAATATCCTCCATTCAATTTCTTCTTTATATATCAATTACTTTAAGATTTAATCTTAAAGTTCTTTAAATTATAGAATGGTAGTAGAGAAATTAGACATTATTGTTTTCAGGCCTTTTTTAAATACTACAATTAAATGTGATAAAAAACAAGTTATTAAAGTATTTAAATATATTTGAACAACTTGAAAATATTTGTACTTGTAAAAATGGTTTTGAAAGCAAATTTGAAAATTTCTTTTGATAAACTCTTCTATAATATGGCTATAAGACATATTATATGCTTGGTAGGGGAAACTCAGCAACAGGTCATAATACCATTTAGAAAATTCACAAGAACTTTGGTAGCAGAACTGATTTGTTAAAAACTTTACCTCACTCTTCCCAGCCCATATTATTTTCTCCTCTTATATGTTCTCTTTTTTCTTTTCTTTCCTTTTCTCCTCACAATTAAAAATAACATCTATGATCAGGAAACATACATGGAAGTCATAATGTATTGATGTGGAGTTATCTTAGGTACATGGTTAACTTTGAGCTTTTGCCACATGAAAATGAAGAGAACAAGATGGATGGTTATTGTCTCAAGGGCATGGACCCATTTGTTTTATTTGTTATGTCCCTGTGCTAACACATAGTACATAATATGTGCTTTCATTCTGGGATCAGCAAAAATAACCATATAAAATGATAGAAAATCTTACTAATGACTATTGGTACATGCTTATAGGAGAGTGTAGACTTGCAGGATGACTTGACTTCTCTTATAACAATGAATTTGGAATGTTTTCCTTCACCATTTAGTTTAACCATGGTGATGATCAACATTGATTCCCAACTTGATGTGATTTTAATCAGGATGTGAACAAATGTATGGGTATATATATATAAGGTGTTTCCTAGGTCAGTGTATTGGATATGGATACGCTCACTGGTGAAACAGACAGAACAGAAAAGAGAAAGCAATCTGTGCAGTCCAGCTGTGCACTGCTCATGCCTCCTTACTGAGGTTGTTTGTGATCAGCAGCCTCTGATGCCTGCTGCTATCACTTTGGACCACAATGGCCTGTGCTCCTGAATTGTGAGATGGGATAAACTCTTTGTTCTTTAAGGTTCTTTTACCAGGAATTTTGTTGCAACAAGAAGACATGGAACTGCTGTGGTAGCAATAGCATGTATTTCTAGCTTCTTATGAATATTTTGTGTCTCCTTTAAAACTACTCTTTCCCTCGCCTGTGGAAATAAGCAATCAATTCTCCAGTAGATTTTATCTCTTCATTTTATTTATTTAAATTTTTATAGCTGAAGTTCAGTTTTAATTCAATGAGGAAAGACTAGTTTAATTGTCTATAACAATGGGCTACTAGGATATTTTTGTTTTGTTTTGTTTTTGTTTTCTTGGTTTTTGAGACAGGGTTTCTCTGTGTAGCTTTGCACCTTTCCTGGATCTTGTTCTGTAGTCTAGGCTGACCTTGAACTCACAAAGATCTGCCTGCCTCTGCCTCCTGAGTGCTGGGATTAAAAGCATGTGCCACCACTGCCTGGCAGATATTTTTTGAATTGCACATTGCTTTTTATATTGATTGTGAGAAACTGAACAAAAATTCTTCACTCTTGTTTTGGATGGCATAGTGGGGAAGATTACAAAGACCTGTTCATGTTGATCCTCCTTGGCTAGTGAGATAATTCTTACCTGATCTGAATTTTAAATATGACTGAAACTAGCCCTACTAATGTATTCCCCCAAGATTTTGGTGAGAGTTTTTTTTTTTTTCTTGATTAAAACATGATTCTTGATGAGAATGCAACTTCTTTAGCATTGAAGCAGAAACTTATTTCCATGGTATGGTAATGAATAGATGCTTTATTTTTCCAGATCTATCTCATTCATTGATTTGTCCAAACAAATATTTGGACAATAAATATTTATGGTGGCAGTTTTTCTTTTTCGGGAACAATTTTTAAATGAAAGTATTCAAAATGGGAATGTTTAGAAGATCATCTCCTAAAACAGATGGGTATGGCCATCATTTGCTTATATGAATTCAGTTTCCCACTCATCTAGGAAGTTCTGTCTAATGTTTAATACTCTGGACACAGACTTGGTGACTCAATTCCACACATACAACAGGAATATTTCCACCTTACTAATTTTGTTTAAGATGTCTGTTTTCCAATTTATTCAAAAGGTATGGATCTGTATATTTTGACTTCTTCTTCTTCTCGTTTTTTTTTTTTTTTTTTTTTTTTCTGAAACAGGGTTTCTCTGTGTAGTTTTCGTGTCTGTCCTGGATCTCACCCTGTAGACCAGGCAGGCCTCGAACTCACAGAGATCCACCTGGCTCTGCCTCCCGAATGCTGGGATTAAAGGCATATGCCACCACGATCCAGCATATTTTGGTGGGGGCAGAAGGGGGGAGTACAGGGGAACCCATGTCTGATGTATAAAACTAAAACACATAATAATAATAATAATAATAATAACAACAACAACAACAACAATCAGGTAAATTTGTTGAGTTATGAAGTTTAGAAAAATCAAGTGAAAATAAAATTCATTAGTATTTTTATAAATGAAAATTTATAACACAAGGAATAAGACTTCACTCAGAGTAAGAATAGACATACACTCAGTCTCTTGTATGTTCAGGGCTATTAAATCCATAACTTTCAAATGTGGGGTTACTAGTGTTGAAAACACTTAATAGACACAAATGCATGTGAAAACTGTAGAATTGTAAATGCTGAGGGAGCAACAATTTCTACAACTCAAAATCAGAATACTAACTTTATACATTTGATTTTTATAATGTAATATAATTACATAAAGACATGTATGTATAAAAATAATTATTGGGTCTTATTAATGAGAACAAACTCAAGAAGTAAAGATTGAAAATTCAACGTAAAATGTTATGAGCCAAATAAATCCTCTTTACTGAGGAAATAGTTATATCATGTAACTTCAAGAAGCTAATTTAACTTTTTATTGGCATTTCAGATTTATTGGCAATGTAAATAAAGTATTGAAATAACTAATGTGTCAAGTGGCTAATGTTTACTGTTTGGTGTAGGTTAAGATATCTTGGCGGCAACAAGATGTCACTGGCCATAAAGGTAAAGTTACTATATAAAATTATTATGTGGCGCCAAAATGTGGGGCAAGAGTTTCCCCCTAAAACCTGAGAAAGCTTTACAAAAAAGAAAAACAACAACAACAACTAAAACGGAGCTAAAAAACAGCTTCCTAGTTCTCTCTCTTGGGCCAGCCACAGCCTACCGGCTTGAGCAACTCTATGGTGGGGTTGTGGCATTCAGGCTTGACCTGCAGCACGGCAGATTCTGTTGTGGTACACAGAGGCATCTCCAAGCCGCACATTACACTGTGTGGTGGATTTAGCCTTAAAAAAAAATAAAAATAAAAATAAAGGAGGTTTCTGGGCTACACGCTGCTTTGATAGATGCATAGACCCACTTCCTCCCAGAGTCAGCAGACAGCCTGGCTCCCAGAGCTGAATGGAGCTGAAGGTGAATTACCTCCACCATGTTGAAAAGCTGAGATGGGTGGAGTCAGCCACCAAGGCTGCTGCTTCAGTACTAACCACTGCAGTTTAAAGAAATAGATTCACAAGAAGGCAGATCCAAGGAATAAGACTTTAAATGGTTTATAGTGTGTGTAAAAATGTATGTAGGCTTGGAAGAGAGAAGAAAATGAGTATAGACAGTTACATAAAGAAATAGTTTTAAAAAATAAAGTCTTTAAAGAGACAGTAAAGATAATATAAAAAATAGGCCATGTAAATGTGGATATTACTCAGAGAGTCTGGATTATATTGTCTTTGGGATGTTTAACTGCAGAGAGACATTTGATTGTAAAAGCTGCTAAGTTAAATCAATATGTATATTTTAGAGATATCTTGATTTCAAAATTTATGTCTAAGGATAAGTTGCCTTGGAAGGGAGGCTCTGCTTTTGTTTCCACAGAAGATGAGAACCTGTGGATTGCTTCTAGGCCCATGTGCTTTGATATAGGAAGACCCACTGAGAGGTTTCCAGTTGATCCAACATCCAAAATCAAGACAACTGGCTCAGAGAATACAGAATCACAGACTACTCCAGTCAGGACTTGATAATAATTCTTAATTTTTTTCTGGATCCCCATAAGATGGCCAGTGCCCACATCCAGCAGAAAGTAGTATGAGAAGCTATGCCCAAATTCTCAAAAATATTGTTTATAAATATTTATTTTTATTTAAAGGGGGTTGACTATAAAAGAAATTTCTTTCTAAAGAAGAAAAGGGGATAGTATAGATATGATAGAATGAAAGGGTAAATTATTGAATCTACTTTTAAAGAGCAACAACTTGTTTAAAATGTTTTACAATGCTATGGATTTTAGTTTATTGATACAAATTTAAAGTTAAATTTGTTATACTGTATGTATATATTTCTACTCTTGTTGAAAGTATTTTTTGAGCAACTCATTTGAAATTGTATGTAGTGTATAGTTGAGAAATACAGGTAAATAATTAGTAATCTATAATAATCAAACTTACAGTCATATTAGTTAAGTTTTCTAGGTATATATAGATATATTTCAATGAAGACCTACAGAATATGGCATTTAAAATGTTTTAAAAACTTAGACTTTTCTGGACAGTGAGAGATGTCTGCTCCTGGCAGCACCAATTTACTTCAAAGAGAAGATGGGCATCATAGACATTCTATATGGAGTTTATCTTCTTCTTGGCAAAAATAGCCATTTGGGCAAGAAACTGTTTTTGCCTGGACTGCTTGACAAAATTTTGTCAACTGGACATGCAAGACCCATGCAAAGGTGACCACTAAACTTTGCAAGGTGAGATGGTTCTTTGGGTTCCTGCTTCAGAGGAGACTGCCAGACATTCTGTAGGACCCAGAGGGGGGAAAAATACTGAGAGACTAGACCTATGGGCTAAAGATGGATGCCACAACATTACAGAGGAACTTTGGATGACTGTCCAGGCAGGCAGCTGTTTCTGTCATTCTAGATCTTTGGAAGTTGCTTACAAAGCATTTCCTATTTACTTAGGTAATATTATATCCTTCTGGGGTCCTCGATGTAGTTGAAGACTAGATAGTTATAATTATAATTTTCCTTGGTTATGATAAAAGATAAATTAGACATGAAACCTTAGAATCACAAATATAGGATAGATAGATTTTTTTTTAATTTAAAAAATACAAATAGACTAGCTATTGTAACTGTAATTCTTGCTTGATAACTGTTTTGTTATACATAATTTTAATAGTTTGAAGTTAAAACATTCCTTTTGTTTGGGCAGAAAAGGAGAAGTGATGGGGGAATGTCTTTCTGTACACTGTGAATATGTATTGCTCTGATTGGTTAATAAATAAAGCCGTTAGGCCTATGACAAGGCAGTTTAGAGGCAGAAGGGAAAGAGAGAGACAGGAAGGAGAGGTGAGACACCAGTGAGCTGCTCAAGGAGCAACATGTAATGGGACACAGGTAAAGCCATGGAACATGTGGCAATACATAGATTAATAGTTATGGGCTAATTTGCGATATAAGAGCTAGCTAGCAAAAAGCTTGAGTCATGGCCATGCAGTTATAATTAATTTAATCCTCAGTGTGTTTACTTGTGGAATGCAAATGGGAGAGATTTGTCCCAAACACCAGCAGGCCAGGACACAGGAAATCTTCTGACAACAGTTATGTATTTTTATTCACTTGGGAAAAAATATACTTCTCCTAACAGAATGAGAATTGCTCAGAATATGAATTTCATTTTCTCTCCTCTGACTAGAATTCCAGGCCTTCCCACATTATAATGCATTCACTATTTACAGCTCTTAAAATCTTTGAAATAATGTTTTAGACAATAACTATTTCTCAGCTGAAGTGGTGAAAAATGTTTCATGTTTGTGTTTGGTTCATAGCCATAATTTGATAATATAATAAAATTTGGAAAAGATATAAATAGAAAGAAAATATGGGCTAAACACAACAAAGACTCCTGATGCAATCCCAGTCATCAGAGAACATGACCATATACATCTGATAATGAGGTCTCTACTTGGCTGCAAATAATCATGACTTGTCAACATAGAACACATACAAATGTGAAATGAAACCATAACTTTGATAGAACAAGATAATGGTTCAAGTGTTTGATTAAATACTAAAAGAAGACAAAAAAAAAAAAAATAGGATTGCTACCACTCAAAACAGGCTGTTCTGATTTCAGCCCTCATCCCACTATTTCTGTTATCTTCAGTATGCTTTGCATTTTTATTTTTTCTTGCTCTTTCACCTCTCTTTCTCAGTTCAGTGGGTAATTACATGTATTTTAAATAAAGTCGTGCCTTATTCAGCCTCAGATAAAAATTAACCATTGAGCTATCACTGATTGTTCATTATAAAATGATATTCTTATGCCTATTTCCTCTTTTATATTACATTGAATGGCAAACCAAGACACTACCATTTTGTATTTATAAATTTTCAAATGCTCTCTGAATAAAAAAGTTAATATCTAACAAGTTGAATTATTTTGTAATACACATATTTTGTTAATTCCTTTATGTGCATTTCAGTTATTAAAAAAATTCAAATATTTTTCTTTATAGAATCATCCATTTTATTTTCAATATCCCATCAAAACATATCTTAAACTACTTTCCTAGGCCTTGCCTCAGGCCTTTTCACTTAGAATCTGAAAAGCAAGTGGGAAAATTTCAGCTTTTTTTTTTTTTTTTTTGTGATGCTGGGGAATTGACCAAAAATGTCTTCATATTCATACACACTTCATATTTTGAAAAGACTCATTTGAGGATACAGAACTGACTTTCTTTACCTGCATATTTGTATACCACAGGCAAGAAGGCTGTTCTATAGCTTGTGGATCTAGTCTCTGTCTTCTCCAAAACTCGTTTTCAGCAACACATTGCTTAAATTGAATGCCCTTACCTCCCGTTCCTCTCAGTTGAGATAGGATTATTGACAAAAGTGATTTCTGGAGGGACATTTCTGGTGATAACTAATGTGGTTCCCCTTAACACTTACCAAATGACATGTCTATCTGTATTTATTTGGAGAGAGGTGCAGTAATTCCACTCAAAGTAAATGTATTGCTACACAATTTGCCACAGTGACTCACAACTAAGATACATTATTAAACACTAGGTGGACACTATATAACGTTTAGGCAGCACCTGTTGAAAATTCACAGCTAATGGGTGCAATTACTTAGCAATTTTCCCAAGAGGAGCGTTGCCTTATCTCTTTAATTCAGTTCACTTTGTTGCAAGGTCTTTGATGTATATTCAGTGTCTGGTCTAAACAGAGGTAAAAATATTTATTCATTAGAGAGTAAGAACCTTGGTTGCTGAGAAAACCTTTACATAGCAGAAATGTACTCCCTTTATGGACTTTTGCTTCAAACACTTAGCTTGGAATTTTATATGAATGTTTCATGTATGTATTATTTAATGTCACATTTACCTGTTATGACATATGGACTAATCATAACAAAATACATGTATGTACTCATAAATAAGTCCACATTATTATTTTACAGGATTCACATACTTTAAAATTTCAATGAATTTGATCACACTTATAAAATAAATTATAATTCCCTATAATTGATAATAGCCAAAAGGCTGAGAAGCAATGAGAAATTATAGTCTCCCATCCTGATTTTTCTTTTAATTGCTTTTCTCCAGGCTGATATTCAGTGCAGATGCCCTGTAATGACTATACTGGTTGCTTGTTGGCAATGATTGGATAAATTTATGTTAAACTCAGTATCAATTTGATTTGATCAATCTAGAAACACCTGAGAGATGGAGCTCTGGCTACACCTGTGAATTATTATATTCTTTGGGTTAATAGTGGTAGGAAGACCTATCCACTGTGGGTGACACTATTCTATGGGCTATAATTCTGTTATGTCTAAACAGCAAAAGGTGACTTGAACACAACATTCATCTGCAGATTTCATGACTACAAATGCTCTATGACTAGATTCTCCAGATTCTTGCTAATATGAGTCCTATACCATGATGGACAGTAATCTTGAAGTATGAATCAAAATAAACCTTTTCTCCCTTAAGTTGCTTCTGCCAAGGTCCTTTATCATAGCAACAGAAAAAGTAACTACTACAGCTATTAGATATCTCAATATTAACTTTATTCGCCTTCTTATTTAAATTCTTATTTGTGAAAACTTCTCTGTAAAACATTACAAATGAACGAAGAACAATGGAATTGGAAAAAGAGGCCATTGTTTATGTCAGAAATGTGACAAAAATGAAAATGCAAAATGCATTTGTAATAAATCTGGCTTAGCATTACTTTATATAGTAAGACTAATATTAAATCTGAGATGGGTGACCTAACTACATTATCTAGCTACAAGAAGGGGTAATTGCGTTGTGCTTGTTTGCTTGTGTTGTCAACTTGGCATGACCTAAAGTCATGCAGGAAGGGAATCTCTATGAGTAATTACCTAGATCAGGTTGGGCTGTGGACCTGTCTGTGGGAACTGTCATGGTTGTGAATTATTTCATGCCTGCATGAAGAAATGAAGGCCCAGCTCATTGTAGGCAGTGCTATTTCGAGGGCTGGGCCCTGAATTGCCTAAGAGGGAGGGAAGTTGCCTGAGGAAGAAACAAGCAGGCAGCCTAAGTGCATTTATTTGTCTCTACCCTTGCCTGGTGTTGTGTTACCAGCGCCTTCAGCTTTTGTCACTGTGGCTGCCCCAGTTGGTAGACTATAACCTGAAACTGAAACCTAAATAAATCATTCCTCTCTAAGCTGATTTTTGTCAGGAGATACACACACACACACACACACACACATTTTGTCACTGCAATAGAAATGCAATCAGAACAGGTGTGGTCACCACATAAAGGTTGTGTGATCACATCAAGGTCACATGGTGGAAAGTGCATTAAATTGATCAATCAGCCCTGTAGGCTCAGAGCATCATATTTAGAAATACAAAAACAAGTTTGTTCCATTAATGGTACATGAAAATAATTGGTATGTATGCCTCACATTTTCAATGCCATTCAGCTCTTGGTGGACACCTGTAGGCTAGTCCCCAAACCTGTATATGGGAAGAATACTACACGGAGTACAAATTCATGTGGATTTCTGTAGTATGCTGTCTTAGATTGCTTTGCCATTTCCAGGGTCATATGATAGTTCTGTGTTTAGTTTTTAGGACCCACCATGTTTATTTCCACAGAAGCTGGATAAATTTATTTTCTTTGAAATCTTCACCAAAATGTGTTGTTTATTTTCTTAGTGATAACCTTTCTAACTGAATAAATGAAATCTTAGTAGAGTTTTGATTTGCATTTCCTTGATGATGAAGGATATTGGACATTATTTTATATATTGCATTTATATTTCATCTCTTGAGAAGTGGTTTTTTCATTGGATCACACATTGGTAGTATTTTATTTTTACTTTTTGATTTCTTTATACATTATATTCTATTTATCATTTCCTTTTTATTTGTGTAGCTAGAAGACATTATAGCATTTAAACATTGTCATTTCCCTTTGATAATTGTTTCTTGCTGTTTAGAAGCCTTAAATTTCATAGAAACAAATTTGTCAATTCTTAATATTATCTACTGGACTGTTTGAGTATTTTCATGAAGTTTTTGACTGTGCCTATACTTGAAATAATCAAGAGGGATATAATTTCAGTCAATCATATGTGGAAATCAAGTTTCCTAGCATCATTTTTGAAGTTACTGGCTTTTCTCCAGTGGACATTTTTGGAATCTTTAGCAAAATAAATGTCATTGGTTTCTTTAGGATCCTATTTTTCCTATAACATTGGTATAACATCGGTTTATGCTAGTTTTTATGAAAGCCTTCATGTTTCAGTTACTATGGATCTGAAGTAGGATTTGGAATCAGGTGATACGATGCCTCCATCATTGCTTTTTCTCTCATGAGTTTCTTTGACAATTTGGGGGACAAAACTGGGGATGGGAACATTGAGGTCATAATGGGGAGTTTCTTATTAAAGTAAAGGATCAGACAGTTCATACACTGGTGATAGTAGTACAAAGGATATACTTTTGGCAGCCCATGACCTTCATAAGCATTTCCTGTAGGAGCTAGCTACTGTTTTCTGGGTGGCAGTGTTGTTATGGACACAATCATAGATTTTTTTACAATGTCAAATTTATATAATCTACATGCTTAGTAGTATCAAGGGGATACAAATCAGAAAGGAGAAAGTTAAAGTATCACTATTCACAGATGATGTGATAGTATACACAAGTAATCCCCAAAATTTCACCAGGAAACTCCCACATCTGATAAACACCTTTAGTGAGGTAGCTGGATACAAGATTAACTAAAAACAAACAAACAAAACACCAAACAAATAGTAGCCTTCATATATACAAATGATAAATGGTATGAGAAAAAAAATCAGGGAATCAACACCATTCACAATATCCACAAATAACAAAATATCTTGGTGTAACTATAACCAAACAAGTGAAAGATCTGTATGACAAGAACTTCTAGTCTTTGAAGAAAAAATTGAAGAAGATATCAGATGGAAAGATCTCCCATGCTCATGGATGAGAAGGCTTAACATAGTAAAAATGACCAGCTTCCAAAAGCAATCCAGATTCAATGCAATCCCCATTAAAATACCAACACAAAGTGTCCATGTGTAAGCCCAAGGTTTCAAACAGCCAGCTCATGCACTAAGGACAGATCCTGGTCCCACAGCCTGGGTGCCTCCCAAACAGATCAAGCTATTCAATGGTCTCACTTATCCAGAGGGCCTGATCTAGCTGGGGGCTCCACAGCCTTTGGTTCATAATTCATGTGCTTCCATTCGTTTGGCTATTTGTCCCTGTGCTTTTTGCGATCTTGGATTCAACAATTCACTTTGCTCAGTCTGGAAGGAGGTGACAGGACCTGCCTGTACTGAATCTACCATGTTTAAATGAATCCCCAGAGGTGCCTTGATCCTGGAGGACATGGGAATGGAGGGGAGGGGCTGAGGGGAAGGCGGGGATGGGGGCGGGAGGGGGAGAACAGGGGAACCCATGGCTGATGTATAAAATTTAAAACACATAATAATAAAGAAAAAAATATTTATTAAAAAATACCAACACAATTCTTTATAGACTTTGAAAGAACAGCACTCAACTTCATATGAAAAAATGAAAGACCCAGTATAACTAAAGCAATAAAAGAATGTCCCGAGATATCACCATCCCTGATTTACAGCTCTGTTATAGAGCTATAATAAAAACTGCATGGTATTGGCACAGAAACAGATAGATCAATGGAATTGAATCAAAGACCCAGAGGTAAATCCACATACCTATGGCTATATGATATTCAACAAGGAAACCAAAAATATGCAATGGGAAAAAGAAAGCATCTTCAACAAATGGTGCTGGCATAACTGGATGTTGGCATGAGGAAGAATGCAAATAGATCGATACCCATCACCCTGCACAAAACTCAAGCCCTAGTGGATCAATGATCTCAACATAAGTCCAGATACACTGAACCTGATAGAAGAAAGAGTGCAAAATTGTCTTGAACATACTGGCAGAGGAAAAAATTTCCTGAATAGGACACTAACAGTGCAGACACTGAGATCAACATGTAATAAATGGGATCTCATGAGACTGAGAAGCTTTTGTAAGGCAAAGGACAGTCAGTAGGACAAAATGGCAGCCTACAGAATGGGAAAAGATATTCACCAATCTCACATCTGACAGAGGGCTGATTGCCAAAATATATAAAGAACTCAAGAAACTAGACATCAAAAGAATCAAATAGTCTAATTAAAAAGTGGGGTACAGATCTAAATAGAGAATTTTCAATAGAGGAATCAATCTCAAATGGCTGAGAAGCAATGAAATGTTCAACATCCTTAGCCATCAGGGAAATGCAAATAAAAAAGACTCTGAGATTCCATCTTATGCCTGTCAGAATGGCTAAGATAAAAATCACAAGTGACAGCTCATGCTGGGGAGGAAATGGAGCAAGGGGAATACTCTGCCCTTCTGGTGGGAGTGCAAACTTGTACAGCCACTTTGGAAATCAATATGGTTGTTTCTCGGAAAACTGGAAATCAATCAAATCCCCCATAAGTGCTTTCTATACCCCTCTTGGGCATATACCCAAAGGATAAACAATCATACCACAAGGAAACTTGATCAACTATTTTCATAGCAGTTTTATTTGTAGTAGCTGGAACCTAGAGAAAAACTAGATGTCCCTCAACTAAGGAACGGACAAAGAAAATGTGGTCCATTTACACAGTAGAGTATTACTCAGCTGTTAAAAAATGACATCAGGCAAATGGATAGACCTAGAAAAAAAATCATCCTGACTTAACCCAGACCCAGAAAGACAATCACTGTATGTACTTCCTCATAAGTAGATATTAGCTGTAAAATAAAGAATTACTATAATACAATCCACAGATTCAAAGAGGCTGTAACAGGGTGGGCTCAAGGGAGGACACTTGGATTTCCCCCAGAAGGTGAAGCAGAGATTTCATAAATGAACTGTAGGCAGATGGGGTTGAAAACATGAGAGATCAGATGGGGGGATCAGAGGTGGAAAGCCCTGAAAGAGACTACCGCAAAGGGGGAAGCATTTCAGGTAAAAACCGGCACAAGGGAATTTCCCAGAAATCTACAAGGATAACCCCAGTTAAGACTCCTAGCAACAGCAGATATGTTGCCCAAACTGCCCATCTCCTGTGACCAGATTGGTGCCTAGCCCAATTGTTATCAGAGGGACTTCATCTAGCAAATGATAGAAAAAGATGAATATCCATAGCCAAACATTAGACAGAACTCTGGGTATCCTGCTGTAGGAGGAAGAAAAGATTGAAGGAGCCAGAGGGGTCAAGGATACCACAAGAAAACCCAAAGAATCAACTAACCTAGGCTTATAAGGGCTCACAGATTCTGAATGGACAACCAGGGAGTCTTCATGGGACTGACCTAAGCCCTCTGCATATATGTTACAGTTGTGTAGCTTGGTCCTCTTGTAGAACTCATAACAGTGAGAGCAGGGGTTATCTCTGACTCTTTTCCTACCTTTTGGGACCCTACTCCTCACACTGGGTCACCTTGCCCAGCCTTAATACGTGGAGAAGTTCTTAGTCTTACGGCAACTTGATACACCATACTTTGTTGATATTCATGGGAGACATGCCCTTTCCTCAACAGAAACAGAGGAGGACTGGATTGGGGAATGGGAATGAGGGAAGGAAGAAACTGGGAGTAGAGGAAAGAGGGGTAATAGTGGACAGAATCTTAAATAAGTAAATAAATAAATAGATAGATAAATAAATAAATAAGTAAATAAAGACTAAGAAAGAGAGACACACACAGAGAAACAGACAGACAACAAAGACAGACAGAGAGATAATATGTATTGTTGACTAAGCCCATAGTTATGTATATGCTACAGACATACTCTGTTACCCTGGGGAATAATTTAATATTACTTATTCATTATAAGTGATAGACAACTTTTAAATTCTTCAAACCAGTTATTATTCTTATCTTTCCACCCTTTTAGTGGTTCAAGGATTTTTCTTTCTACCCATTCACACTGTTACTACCTGTGTATACACCTTTCATGTCTAATGGTACTCCATCTTATCAATCATATATCTCTTCCTAAGACTTATTCACTGTATTCCTTTCTTATGGAGTACATTTTCAACTCAGCTCTTCTTATTCTATACTTGCCTATTTACTGTTTGAATAGCTAAATATAACTAAACTCTGCTTCAACTACTAGTGAAAATAAGGACAGAAAACATTCCCATTCCTTTTCAGTCTGATGTTGACAAAGTGAAAAGACATGCTGTGTGTTGTATGTACTTCAGTTTTAGATAAGACAACATATGCTTTAATGACAGTGATAAAATGTCCTCTGCTAACTGACTAATTAATATACACCATTGATTCAAACACAGGCATACATATTTAGATTTCGTATGTCTTTCCCACTGCACAATAAATATTTCAGTGACTTCTATCTCAAATTGGATATTTAACATTCAGTGGTTGAGTATATCGTGGAAATAAATCTGGTTTTCAAACTCTTTAGCATTTTGGGTTTTCCAGCAATCCTCCAATTTTGGTACTGCCTGTATGGGATACGTCTTTATTTATTTATTTTCTTATACTAGTGTATTCATATTAGAACTGACTAGTGTATTATTCTATAGGCAATAAATAAAGTTACAATCCTATTCATGCTTTAACTATTTTTGAAAAAAAATTAAGCACAGAATTTCTAAAAATATTCTGATAATATCTGTAAGGGCAGTAAAAAATGCATCTCATTTAACTCTCTTCTCTTCATTTATCTCCTTTTCAATTTCCCCATACTTCTAAATTTTATTCAATAATTTATTCAATAATAGTTTTACACCTACTGCCTGTAGCCTAGACACAAGTTGCATGTGCAGGCTAAAGTGAGTCTCTCCATTGATACTTTCGGCTTAAGCCAAAGGCAGTGTGTAATTTAAGCTGTTCGTATTTGAATAAGTAATATGGATTCAATTGAAATTCCCTCCTGAGACTTGAGACTTTTTATTCTTTCAAAACATGTAATTCAGAATTTGCCTGGCTACCTGACCTGAAAATGCACTGCAGTGCCAACTCCTAACACCCAAAGTATGACACAAAACATGCATCTTTCAAATCTCAATTGCTTATGGCAACAGACATGTTTCTCTCTAGTTTTATGTCATATGTAAGCTGTTGCTGGTCAAAAAGAGCATTGCTCTTTTCCCACGTCTGCTTTTCATTCCAAGATCTGGGCAAAAGGAGCGGACTATACGGGGACCACACAGTTGTCTTCTAAGCTTCTCTCTTTTGCAGCAAGCTTTGCACCCTCTCACCACTCCTTAACCAAAGAAAAACACACAACTAAAGCCAAGGTTGACTGAGCCAGGTGACCAGGGTTCAAGTGGCTAAGTTAATTTTTCTTTGTGGATGCCTGTTGTAACCTAATGGTTATTTTTAAAGTGAAGTACAGTAAAATAGTGTTAATGGTTGAATTTTAGTTTTAATTATTGGGATAAGAATGATGTCATTTTAAATAATGCCTAGCCTCTGGTTTTAGTGAGAAATGCTGTAAGGAGGTATGGAACATTCTTTGAACATTCTCTTAACAAAGTCTGTGCTGCTGCAGATGTTGGGGAGTACCACATTCATCTTGCATATTATTTCATTTTATCTGGGGCTTTCTGTTGAAGAGCCACTCATTTTCTTCTTTCCTCACACATGTTCTGACACTTGGTAGTTAAGAGAATGATACAGTAAAACTTATTTATGATAGATATGTGAATTTGTCATTTTTGTGTGATCATGATCTTGTCACTTTCATCTTTTGCTAACCATGGTGTATTATGCCTAAGTTATAAGAAACTTTCATGTCATTTATCAACAGTTTATACAAATAAAATTTGCTTACCTAGCTTACCACACTTTTCAATTTAAGATGAAAAAGTTGCTATTTGCTTTACAAAGTTGTTAATCATACAACACCAGGGTCAACTCGCTGTTTACTTAAATAAAATTTTGGGGATTAAATTTGACATAATTTATGAAAAGTATATTTGAAATCTTATTTCAAAAAATTAAATAATATTTCAATAATTAAAGATAATGTTTTATTAGCACCACGAATATAGCTTCATTGCTTTATATAATAATGAAAACTAGCAGGAGAGAGCTCAGTGACTAAGAATACTTGCTCTGCAAGCACAAGGATCTGACCTCGAGTTCCCAGCACCCAGATAAGAATCCAGGCATGAATGTACCACACATATCCTTAACCTAGCCAGTCTTGAGGTGTGAGAATCCTAAGCTTTAGGGCTGTCCTGCCTAGGCAAAAATGAGAGCTTCAGTTCAGTGAGAGACCCTGCAATAAAGTGGAAAGGAGTGCCCAATACCCTACTGAGGTCTTTGCTTGTGTGAACACCTGTACAATGACATACATGCACCACATGCATACACCATACACCAAATTTTACACACACACACACACACACACACACACACACACACACCTCACTTCACATATAAGTAAATAAAATTTAATAAAGAAAAATGACATACTATCTTTCACAATCAGACTTTAGACAGTTTTTGAATAGATAAAGAGTAATCTCTGAGAATAGGAAGAGGGGGTACAGGCAGAAGTTTGACTTAGATGTGATGACAAGGGCATTATGTGGTCATGTTGTCAAGAAAAATGAGAACCATTTCCTTTTCATTTCACCTGTATTCTACTCTCCCTCTCCCTCAAGACCTCCCCCTTCCACAGGGAAACTTTTCTGCCTGGATTCTTTCCTGCATTCTATAGGTAATCCAAGTCAAAAACACAATCTAAAGAACCAATGCCGAGGTCCACATAAAGTAAATATGACATTTATGTTTTTGGATCTGGGTTACCTCACTCAGTGTAATGTTTTCCAACTCCATTCATTTGTCTGAAAATTTCAATTTTCTTTACATCTGAAAACAATTCTTTGTGTATATATTGTAAGATTATAAAAAAAGACACCAAGTTGGGGAAACTAGGGAAGTGGGGCAGATCAAAGAGGAGATAAGGGAAGGGAGGATGGATAAGATCAAAATACAATGTATAAAATTTTAAAAACATTAATAAAAATAGTACAAATATAAATTTTCAGTCCAAGGATCTGGGATCGAATATTAATGCTTACCATTAAAAAAAATACTCATGAGAATCAGAACTGGGCAGGGATCCAAGGAAATCTACACGGGAAAGATTTTGTCATGGGCAGAATTGCTTAGGCATCACAACGGAAAAAGATATTCCTGGGCATGTGACAGTTTGCTCCTGATACCACTCAACAATTAGTTGGCAAACTGCTGAATCTCTAAAGGTGAATATTTTTGCTTTAGGTTATGGCATGAAGCTACCTTCTCTTAGCAGTTATTTTATACATCTTCTAACTGACCCTCTATATAACACTCCTACTATTCATTTTCCTGGAAAGCAGGTCAAAATTGGCTGTCTTGGGTCATATGCCTACCTACTACTGCTGAAGGTAATTTAGAGAGACACTTTTTTCATACTGAGGTATTGGGAAGAAGCTGCCTTCCCTACTTGATACTTGCATACCAAAAAGACAAGACAACCCAGGGCCTGCCACTGTCACTGGAGGAAAAGATGGTTATCATTTTGTTTGACTCCATCTAGTAATTTTATAACATTCAGTTCATCAAACAAAACTGCAAATCAAACCAAAACCACAAACAAAAGACAAGCCCAGCATTTTCTTTAAAAGTTCATCTTGGAAGAAGCAAATCAAAATGACATGAAATGCCCATCACCTGCATCACATATGGTAGACAAAATATTAAGGAACTTAATATGTGAAGAAAGTTTTAAACAAATGAATGTCCCAATTCAAAATTAGCAAGAAAATGGACAAACCATTCAAAAGAAAATAAAAATGGCAATTAAACATGTGAAAAGTGGTCCATTTAGCTTGTATTCTAAGGAACCCCCCCCCACACACACACATATCCCACAGGATCTTCACTTGTTTTGCTGATTAGATTGGGAATTATTAAAATGATCAACATTATTCAATGCCACTGAGTAGTGGGAACATCTTACAGAAAAACCTACAAATAAATGCAAATGACTGACCATGGATTTGTTTAACAGAGCTTTCATCTTTCTAGGAATTCATCCACTTATCTAAAGAATCAGTAGGTGTTTTTTTTTTTCTCTTAGCTCTTTGGGGGCCCACCACCCAATTCCCAAATAAATACACAGAGACTTATTCTTACTTATGAATGCCTAGTCTTAGCTTGGCTTGTTTCTAGCCAGTTTTTCTTAACTTAAGTTATTCCATCTACCTTTTGCCTCTGGGCTTTTTATCTTCCTCTATTCTATATTCCTTTCTCTACTTCTTACTCCATAGCTGGCTGTGTGGCTAGGTAGCTGGCCCCTGGCATCCTAATCTCCTTTTCCTCTCAGTCCACCCTTTCCTCTTTTTCTCCTTCTATTTATTCTCTGTGCCTGGCAGCCCAGATTATCTCTCTACTGCCTTGCTCTCAGCCATTCAGCTCTTTATTAGACCAATCAGGTGTTTAGGTAGGCACAGTAAAACAGCTTTACATAGTTAAACAAATACAACATGAAACAAACAAACAAACAAAAACAACAACCCCCCTCCCCCAAACAAAGTCAATGAGACGATTCCTAATGATCTTCTATTCTCATAGATTGGTGCCTAATCCCATTTGTCATTAAAGAGGCTTCATCCAAATAACCGATAGGAGTAGGTGAAGTGATCCACAGCCAAACAGTAGATGAAGCTCAGAGAACTCCTCAGAACAGTGAGGAAGAATTATAGGAGGCAGAGGGGTAGAGGATACCCTAAGAACCCAGCCTACAAAAACAACTAGGCATGGCTCATAGGGGCTCACAGAGCAAAGTGACAACCACGGAGCCTGGTGGGTCTAATCTAGGTCCTCTGCATATGTGTTATAGTTATGTAGCTTGGTGTTCTTGTGGGACTCTCAACAGTGGGGGTGGGCTGTGTCTCTGGCTCTTTTGCCTACTCTTGAAACCCTTTTCCTCCCACTGGTTTGCTTCACTCAGCCATGATATGAGGATTCATGCTAAGTCTTATTGTAACTGATATGTTTGGTTGGTATCCCTGGGAGGCCTCCTCTTTTCTGAAGGGAGTGTAGTTAGGAGTTTTCTTTTGTCCCACCTGGTCCCACAGCCCTTCAGACCCAAATAATCACACAGAGGATTACATTAATTATAACTGCTTGGCTATTAGCTCAGGTTTATTACTGACTAGCTCTTACACTTAAATTAACCCATAATTCTTATTTATGTTTAGCCACATGGCTTGATACTTTTCTCAGTTCTGCCTTGTCATCTTACTTCCTCTGTGTCTGGCTGGTGACTCCTGACTCAACTTTCCTCTTCCCAGAATTCTCCTTGTTTGCTTATCCTGCTTATATTGCCTGCCTGGCTACTGGCCAATCAGCATTTCATTTATCAACCAATCAGAGCAAGACACATCCACAGCATACAGAATGACATTCCACACCAGAGGAGTGGATATGGGTATGAGGGGAGAGGTGCTAGGAGTGGAGGGAGGCAAAGCTGTGGTCAAGATGTAATGTATGATTGAAGAATAAAGAAAGAAAGAAGGAAGGAAGAAGCTGAGGTAAGTCATTACTGGCAGGGTTGGGCTCTCTAAAGAGGCCTAATAAGGACAATGGTGATGGTACAGCTTCAGTTGCAGTGGAGACGACAGCATATTGAAGATTTTAGACTTACGAAACTACTGTCAAGTACAACTGTCAAGTGTGGAGTGGAGCTGGCCTGAACCTACAAGCCAAGCTGTGTGTATAAGTATTTAGAATAGCAGAGTTCTTTGGAGTAGAAAGATCATCAGTGCATCCCAGATGTTGGACACTGGATTTTTTTATACTGTTGGGTTTTGGTTTCACTTTGATCTGATTGTTAGCTATCATCCAGTTCTTCCTTCTTCATATATGGAAGTACATTATTTATTTTTTGTTTGTTTGTTTGTTTTTTATTTACAGTGCCTAAAATTAAACAATCTTGAACTTGTAAATAGACTTTGAACTTTTAAAGTATTGGAGTTTTCAAAGACTGGGACGTTTAAAGTTATAATCTACTCCCCACCCCACACATAACCCCACCTGAAACTACTTAGTCTCTGTGTTTATTTCCCGTGGATTCTACTGTCCTTGCAATTATTTTTTTTTAAGTTTGATATAGCAGGCTTCATATGAATCTCATACAGCCTTCCTTAATGTTAATCTTCCCTTCAACCCCATCCACTCCACAGACTCTTACATGCTTCATTGTTTAAGCAATCCACCTCTCTGTTTTACTTGTTAATCTAGTATCTCACAGCCAATAAATTAACATGAGATCTTGAGTACCAACAAGGAAAGATGATGTTTTATGTTAGAAATGGTAGGATTTCATAGTTATCTTTAGATATCAAATTGATATACATCTGGAGTCTCTTAAGAAAGGGGAAATTATAAATACAAACCAAACCATTCTGCATTTAAAACAGCATGTTATCTTCAAGTCAAATGAATGAAATATTTATATAGATGTGAATATGTAAACTTAGAGGAAAGAAGACTTTTCTTCAAATTAACGTGGAGTAGTTGATGACTTTTAGAAAGTAAAACACATTGGAGCTCCAGTGGCACGATTGGTTAGCGTGTGGTACTTACACAGAAAGTCAAAACATGAGTCTTTATGATCTTTATGCCAATGTGTTTCAGGTAGCACTAATTTGTATCTAACAAAGTGCTAGGAGAAATTATTCTCCTAATTCTTATACACACAATGTACTTGGAAATTTAGTAGTAATTCTTAAAAATTAAAAATTATGAATGTTTAACAATTAAGTTTTTACATGCAATAAAAAAGCATAAATAAAGAGCTACTGAGACTACTACATGCACAAAGCATGTATAGTTCAAAGATCCATAAAGAAACAGTTTTAAAAACCTATAGAAAAACATGAAAAAGACAGAAGCTAAGAATAGAAGAAACTTAAACCACTGTCAAGCATTAAAAAAAGAAAGTCACCAAACTGGAACACATTAAGATAAGATTTTTTAAAATAAAAAAAAAATGAATTAAAGGAATGATAATGTTATTTTTTTGGTAAATTTGATGGCAAATAGATATAGTTAATGTCGATTTACAATTAATTTTTTGTGTAATTTATATCTTGTAGTTTACTTTGAAGCTATCAATTTAATCAGAAACTATCCAAAATTTTTCTCATTAATTTTATCTTAAGGAATGAATTTTACTGAGATATATTACTATAATCTCAATAAGCTTATATACTATATAGAATGTATATTGCAGTACATTCTTATAGACAGTAATTTTAATAAAGCATATTTATTTAAAAGATACTGGGTTAATAAAGATATTATATAGTATGCTTCTTTTTTTTTTTTTTTTTTTTTTTAGTTTTTCAAGATAGGGTTTCTTTGTGTAGCTTTGCACCTTTCCTGGATCTCGCTCTGTAGACCAGGCTAACCTCAAACTCACAGAGATCCGCCAGCCTCTGCCTCCCGAGTGCTGGGATTAAAGGTGTGCACCACCACCACCCGGCATATTATGCTTCTTAAAAAGAGTAATAGGCTGGTGTTGTGGTGTATGCCTTTAATTCCCTATACTTGAGAGTGAGGCAGGATAATTTCTGTGATTTCAATGCCAACTATGACTGAATAATGAATATTAGGCAGCCTTAGCTATATACCAAGACCCTGTCTCTAATACACAAAACTTTGCTTTAAATATCTGGAAAAATATAAAAATAACTATTTAATTGAAAGGATTATAAAAATTATTCACAGCATAATCATACTTATTAAAAATATATAAATTAGAGACAGGAATATTAGATATATTTACCTACAGAGGTATGTAGCTATAGCTAAACATCAAATGTTGTTAACCAGTTGTGGAGTAATGGTATCATACATTTGTGTTTCCACATTATCAATATCTGTATTGCTCAAATGTTTGCAGGAGTATACTGACTTAATAAAATACTTACAAACAGGAAAAATGGAGAAAAAAGATTAATGGCTTGCTGCCATATGGGAGTGCCACAAGGCTTTGTCTTCTGCCTTCATACTCTTGAAAAATGTTATCAATTACTTGGGTGAAGTCATTTATGACAAGCTTATCATACTTCAGGCTGAAAAAAGTTGGGGTATGGTTAATAACATAGTTGATTGAGTCAAATTTCAGTCTCACCAGAACTAGAATATTTTTTTGAAACTAACAGTAGTAAAACACAAATATTAATATAATTTACTCTATTTAGGCAAAATCAATTGGTCAATTTAGTTCTGGGAAAAGGCATCCAGTTTGAAGGTAATGTTCTATGAGTTTACTTGGAGCTTAAGATTGAAGTCTTGGAGTGTGCAGGTCTTGTGAGTTCTGAGATACTCTTTGCACAAGCTAAAGGTCTTGTTCTACTTAGAGTGTCATATCTTTATTCAGCATTACAGAGTCAGTGTAGGGATTAAGTTGCTGGCGTATCTATATGATTGCCATGGATTGGAGCCTTCACTTAAAAAGAGAACTTCAGGGAAACAAAAGTGATTGCATTCAAGTATTTAGACCTAACCCCATGATAATGTTTTCTTTTCAGGTTCCAAGAGCAGAAAGTATTCAACTAGAAGAACAGTATGAGTTCACTCTGTGGAATGACCATCCTCTGGTTCCTGAGTACCCAACTAAGACTAGATACAATGCACAAGACACTGTTCAGTGTATTTAGAATGTACTAAGAACTATTGGATTAGGCATTTTATTATTTTTTAAAAAATCCCCAGTTGGTTATTTTGAGAAAATAATACCATACTATTATAATTTTTTGGGAAATAAAATTAATTAAATTTGTGAAATTTTCAAATTTATGTATTTTCAGAATACATGAAAGATGTAAAGAGAAGAGTCCAGTTAAACTATAATTCAAAGATTTAAATTTATTCACAAACACGATAAAATCTTATTTCAAGTATACATTCGATAATGATAGAGTTTGATCTGTGTTTCACTGAAAATAGAATGGTTCCTCACTGCCTAATACATTTTATTTTCAGGTATCAGATGACAGGAACTGCTTAGACTGACATAATTTAGAGAAGGTGGTATGTAAGAGAGCCAGCAGTAAACCCAAGCACTTGTTACATCAAAGACAGAATTTGTGCCAGAATATAGGAAATTCAGACACTAGTACTTATAAAAGTTAAATTCAAATGAATAAACTTATTCAAAGAATAAGAAATATATGTGGGAGATGAGAATTGGTAGAATACTCCCATTTAAATTCAAATCAAGAGTGTCTTTGTATTAGAGGGTAGAATGTGTTGAACTTTGATGATCTATCCAAGATCTGTTTACATCTGATGTTTATCTTAGAGTAGATGTTATGAGTCAGATCCAAGCGATATTTGAGTATAAACTTGAGAAATGAAATTCTAGTGTTTTGGAATAATTTGTAAGAACTAAGGCACTTGGAAAACAGAAATCTGCTATTGAAATTAGAATAGTCTAGCAATCAAGAGGATATGCTATTTATACTGACTTAAGATTAATTATCTTTACCTTTGTTCTAAATAGATGGGTATAAAGAAATTAATTATATGGGACTGATAAATCTAGTGTATATTGAAAGAATCTGAAGTGGACAGAATTTAGCAAGTGATTATGCCATAATTTAAAGATGGGTATTGTATCATTTTAACTATTAGTGGTTAGGCAATAGTGGATTGTTTTGTTTTCGCCTTTCTAACTGTGTTAACTCTGAGACAGTCATATCTTGTAGTCTTCCTTTATAGTTCACTTATTTTTTACTTTCCCAAATTATAACTCACATATAAAAGGTTTCCTTTTTGGGGCCTAATTTTTACAGAATACCAGTTGCAAATTTGTTATTCCAGTAATTATTGAGATCATTGCAATTAGTTATTGAAAAAAGTAACACAATTTATTTGCCAGAAAGAAATAATCATTTATGTACTCTTATATTTCCTAATGAAGCTAGGCTTTAATCATGGCAGAAAACAGATCCTTGGGAATTCCTGAAGAAACTAAGGCATACAGCATGGAGATTCAGTCAAGCTAAAATAATAATAATAATAAAAAGTGGTACTTAGTGATCCATGATCTTTGGTATATTTTGGCCAAAATAATATTATAATGTGTAGCTGTTTTAAGTGAGCCAGCACTTAGCCATTGCAACAGGAAACAGATAAAATACTAAAACCAGAAATAGCAGCAAGGTTAAATATAATTAAAGGTTTTAGAAACCAAATTCCAGATGTGCTACCCAGTTAACATCATCTATATTAAATCACCATGAATTCTTGATGCTCAAAATATGGCTCATAGAATAGATTGATCAGAATAACTTAGAGAGAGTTTAAAATGAAGAATCAGGACACCTCCCATACCTGAACAAATTAGACTCTAAATTCTAACATGCTGCCTAAAAATATGCATGTTCAACTTTGTAAAACATGCTCTGAAGAATTTATCATTTTGATATATCACTAGATTGCTGACACTTTAGAGAAATTGTTGAAAGCTTATGATTCACTGCTGGTGTGGTCCTCTCAGAGAATTCCTACAAAGACAAAGAACATTACATCTTGATATGACTTTATATTCCCAATCAATAATTATTCCTAATACGTGGTAGAAGTATTCAAAAGAGTTTAGTGAGTGAATAGAGGGAGGGATGAGTGGATAGATTAATTTTCTTGGAGAAGTATCCTGTGTTCATCGTTCACATGTTCTAAAGCACAGAAATACAAAAGATCCCACAAACTATTAAAGAGTTGAACAAATTCTTAGACATAGACAACCTACCAATACTGAATTACTAGGAGGTAGAATCTAAACAGATCAGTAGATATTAACCATGTTTTCTCTAGGTTGTCAATACTGATACATTCTTACCAGTTTTCCTTAGTAACTCAAAAATGCCTTTCATATTACATCCATACTGTAATTCATCTATATACTCTTGCCAGATCAGTCTTTTGAAAACGTGTTTGAACATTTTAGTGCTCAAAAGAACCTGAAATATTTTAAGAATATCTTCTCTATTAGACTCTCTGGACTTATCTGCAGTGTAACTTCCTGGATACATCCTTTTTTAAAATTTATTTTTATTATTTTGTCTATGCCAGCCCCAATGCCTTAGGTTTTCAGTTCTGTGCATTTGAGTACCCTGTATACTCTGCTTAGTTCTCTTACGATTTTTGTGCCTAGATGATAATTTCTACATCTTTCTCAGGGCCGAAGCCAACCAGTTTTGAGAAATGTTTTCCCACGTCTCAATAGAAAAACATGCATCTTCTTTGAACTTTGAAAACATGAAAACTATGTCTGTTAGTGCATTCATTTCATGTGTTTGCTTCCATATTTGCGTTATCTGTCCCCAATTTTACCACAATCTGCTATTTAATAATTTTCATCAATTTGAAATTGACTGCTAGATGAATCTTTGAATTCCATAAGAAAACTCTTTAATTAAACCTCTCTTCTGTTTTGCTCTTGCATGAGCCTCTGACACAGAAACATAATTTATTCATTGGTATTGTGGTTCACTCAGGATCTTTTAAGTCAGCATCATTTAACTGAAGTTCATACTAATAGCATCTTACAATGTTTAAAAGGAGAGAAATGCATTTTTATCATTGATTTTCAAGCTGCCTTTGATAAATATGTCCTAGATTATTAGGGACCTAGAATCTCCCATTGTCCTTGGGTGTTTTACTAGAGTTAGCCAGTGTCTAGAGATCATACCATCACAGGCATCTTCCACAGTCTGGCAGTAAGAAGTGTTGGTTCTCTATAGTCTCTATGAAAGGTATCCAGGTAATATAGGGCACTTTTAGATTCTATTGGTTAAGACTTAATATGAAAAGGTATTGTAACTGTGTGGTTTAGATAGGTGACAGACTCAAATCCGTGTATTTCATCTGCAAAATATACAACATCCATCTCATAGAAATTTTATATAAATTACAAAGCATTCATTTGAAGATCCTATAGATAAAAGGGCACATAGAGAGCTCTTAAAATAATAGCAGTTGTTTTTATTATTGTTTTTCTAGGTAACACTATTGACATTCAGAGTTATAGGTCATCCAAGATTCTACTGCTAGCGGTGTACAAATTAACATTTTAATTTAGATATGCTTGACTCTAAAACCCCCTGTTTCTTTAAATAATAGAGTATTTTCCTTAATTCTTTGAGAATTTCAAACAATGCACCTTGATCATATACACCCTACACTAAGTCCAACTCCTTCCAGATCCACCCCTCTTTCCTATCCCTCCCCTAACTTTATGTCTGTGTTTTGGAGGAATATCTCTCAGAAGGTGTCTTATAATTCTGTTGCTTACCATATTTCTGTCCCCTCTTCTATAATGTTTCTGAATCTTAAGAGTATGGTTTTATTGTCAATATATTCGGGGATGAATATTACATGGTCAATTGAATTCTCCATGTTGAACACTGTGGTTTTCTATAATGTTCTCTGCTACACACACACACACACACACACACACACACACACACACATAAGATTTTTGATTAAGCAGAAGGGCTACACTTATCTTTGGATATAAGAATAAATACTTAGAAACTATTTAGAAATTATACTGCTTTAGGAAAATAGCAGTAGTGGGATTTCCTCTAGGGTCTATGGCCTCATCAATCACAAGTAGCTGGCTCAGTACTGGGCATTAGTTCACTTCTATTAAGTGTGCCTTAAGTCCCATTAGGTAGCTGTTGGGCATCTCTATGATATAAGTGCCACTAGTACACCTTTAGAAATACCTTGCTATGCCAGCAATTGTAGTTTGTTGTTATTACAGCTGGATCAGATTACTGATTGATTTGGTAGCTTGCACAGCTCCTTCCAATAGCATAAAAGCTGTTCAGGGAGGAGGCCTTTTATTTTAATTAATAAAGCAAAATACAACTTGAAGTATAGCTGAGAATTTTTATTTTCCAGTTCAAACCTCAAAGGACATATTTCCCCTTGAGTGTTGAGGGTCATAGATAATAAATTTAAAACATGAAGGTTTGATTTCTTTAGTTGATTTATCCAAAATGTTTGTCTACATTCACTATATTTTTGTGGAGCATGACCTGAAACAAAGAGCATTCATCGAGTGTGTAACTTTGGATCATCCTAATACAGCTAAAAAAAATCTTTTAAAATTCATTGGGGTTTGAAACTAGGTTGAACTCTGCCTTTGTAAGGCAGCTTCCAGCTGACTCACTGCAGCTGTAACAATTGACATCATTTTGTGCCTTTCATGCAAACACTAATTTGGCAGGCAACACTCCCACTGGAGTCGGTTTCAGATACTTGGTGAATTTGAGGTTGGAATGGACTTTAAAGGCCATGAAATCCAAGCCTTAATGCAATGATTGAACTGGCTTACATCAACTCCACCAAGTGGGTTGCTAATCTGTCCTTGCATAAGTCCAATGACAAATAAATAGTAAAGATTTCCACATGGGCCAAATTGCGTAATCTATTCTGTATTTGAATAAGCATGACCTTTTTATATTGAACTGAAATCGTCCCTCTTCACCTGGCCATTGGAGTCTTTCGTCTGGCCATTGGAGTCTTTCACTGTTAAACACACCAGACTCCTTACTCTTTTCTTATTCAACGTGCCTATAATTTATTTCATAATTCTGAACTTACTGCTAAATTACTTTCTGTAGACTCTCCTTAAAGTTATCCTGGAATGGATGGAATTTTGCATGTAGACAGAAGGAATGCCCTGACCAAACTCTCTTATATAAGGAGGGAATTGCTTGAAAACTTATGAAGAATTAAGTGCTGGGAAGCAATCAAATGATTGAGGTTATTTAGGTCTTCTCTATAACTGAACTAATAGGACATTAATTTCCTACTATAGAAAGCTCAAAGGCATGCCAAAGTTATAGCATGTTCCAGAACAGAGTAGAGGAAAGCTGAGCTTTTTACGGTGCTTGTTCAGAGTCCATCAACTTTATTTGTACAATTCCTTGGCCTTATTTTTGTTCTGAATGGTATCACTAGAATAAAAAAGTAAGGAAGGATGGGTGAGTGGATTTCTGGAGAAATGAACAAATGGTTTTGGAAGAGCATCATCCACCTATGACATTTATATTTATATGTTTAAAGCAAAGTACTTATAGATTTAAAGCAAAACAAACAAAAGAACATGGCTTCTAAGTCTGACAAATTTAATATTCATGGAATTAAAACTGTGGTTTAGACTTACTCATATATATGCATACCTTCACTAACCTCAGAAACCTTGTTGTGACCTTGAGAAAATAATATGGAACTGAATTCAAGTTTGATGACATTTACTGACTGTGATTACAGATGTTCATTATTTAAGAAAACTACTTACTATCATTGATTACAAAAATAGAACAAAAATGATCCCTTCATTGGTATACACAGATTTAAGAACTCTGGAGTTTGACACAAAGAAGTGTTAGAAAATTCCTATATTCCTATATATTTTATAATAAACATTGAATTAAATAATTTTAAAAGCCTTAAAATAAAAGATACTTTAAAATGGTTTTTGAGTCTTTGACTTTGTTCTTTTGTACTGATGCTGTTCTTTTTCTGGTAATCTTTTTAAATCACTTATTTTTACATGAACTTCAAAATTTGAAAGTAAGAAAATTCTAAAAAAATGTCCTACATAATAAAGAAAAATTATTTGGATTAGAGTTTCAGCTTTTTCCAATAAAATATAAATTTTATTATGAAATTCTCAATGCCCCATCAACATTATTAAATGAAAACATTATTTATTCTATAAGATTGGTTCTCAATCTGTGCATCACAATGTCTTTGTGCATTGAACAAACTTTTCAAAGGGGTCATCTATCAATATTCTTCATGTTAGATATTTACATTACAATTAATAACAGTAGTAAAATTGTAGTTATGAAGTTGCAACAAAAATATTTTATGGTTGGGGTAATATCAACATGAGGAACTGTATTAAAGGTCAAAGCATTAAAACGGTTGAGAACCACTGTTCTAGGATATATTCCAAATGTGCTTAAAGGAGATAATATTTAAAAAAATTAGATGCTAAGACCAATAGGGTAATATTGGTCATGTAAACCTTGTGAACATGGACTCACTTTAGTTTGCCAACGCTAACTGTTATTTAAAATCTTGTGGGCAATTCTTCACTTACTAAAGAAGAGCCACAAGTATGCTTGACACTCCTCTGCTCCTGTGGGGAGCAGAAGAAGCCAGGAATGAATGAAGTCCTTAGAAAATTTGTGTCATCGACATGAGCATAGCCATGTCAAGTACCATAGCTTTAGACCCATAGGAAAATGGCAAAGCCTTTCTCCACACCGCTCTAGGGTAAGGCTCAAAGGGATGCCCCGTAGCATTTCTCTGGCCCATTTGAAGATATTGATAGTATGCGCAGAAAATGCCATAGCTTTCTTCCCTCAGATCTTTATGGCTTGAACTGTTCCTCTACTGAGACTACTATTATGAAGATTAACTAAACATACCTCTTGGTTCAGTGGTATACCATAACCTTTGCTTCTTTGATCCAGTTGTGTGCAATAACTCCATCTTCTTGATCAATGTATATATATATACATATATATATATATGCTGAGCTTCCAGTGTGCTGCAACTTGTCCACCAGAGAGCTCAGTCCACCCGATTCCAGCCTTCTGGTGGGTCTGTGTTTGTCTCTTCTTTATTCTCTCTCTGTCCTAATCGAGTCCATCCTTATAGCCAAGAAGGAAGCAGAAACCCCATCCCATCCCCCATTGTTTACATATGAGTACAATGACTTGTGCACTTTCGATCATAAAAAAAATTTGTTAGAGAAAAAACTTGAATTCATTTTACTGAGTTATAGTTTATGTACATAATGTCAATAATTTAAAAGCTATTAGTGTAGCAGGGTACAATTTCTTTGAGCTTATCTCAGCTCTGAAAGCATTCACTGCTCAGTGATATCCCAAAATCCATGCTAGAATTGGGGTAAAGTATAGCTTAATTTTTATAAATGTCCTTTAACATAAATAAAGAAGTATTAGTATAGCCCTCATATCATATCTGGCAGGACAATATCTTAAAATGTTACATATTGTGCTTTTTCCAGAATTTTCTGCTACTCAGAACTACTCTCTGCCTTGGCCTTTGGAATTATGAGAGTCTTTCTCAGAGTCATTATAGGTTTTGAATGTCTAAAACCTCTGTTGTGTGTACAAGAACCAGTTCTTTTGATTAATTTTGAGATCTGAACAACAGGTAATATTTTCATCTAATACACTATAGATTGAGACCCACATCACATCCTGACTCTGGCTTGCTCTGCCTTGTAACCTTGTTCATAGCCTCTTTGCACTGTCATTCAGACAAACCTGTACACTCACTGAGGCTATGGACTTGACAGAAGATTACCCCAGCCCCATCTCTGGCCTTGTCTACTTCCAGATCTTCATTCTACAATGGCTCCACTGGCCCTGACTGAATGGAGATTCTCAGGTCCCCATCTTCAACCTCATATGAAAACTCCACACATAACCCAGGCCAACTCCTTGTTTGGGTCTAAGCACAATAGTAGACTCCTTGGTGGAACTGGAAGGACATAGACTTGGTATGAGACCATGGACTGGCCTCCAGCTCTGTCATCCTTAGCTTTGCCTTTTTAAGACTCATCTATGTCTTCTAGCCCATAATCCACCTTGGGATTCTGATGTCATGGGCTAAACCCTCATACTGAAAGATAGCCAGTATCTTAAATCCAGATGCCAAGATCTCATCCATAAAACTACAAACAATATTATGAACCAAGCTAAATGTCTCCCCCCCAAAAAAATCAATCCTTTTAGTAAAATTCTTTAAGGATAACAACTTAGATAAAACTCAAGACACAGAGTTAAAATAAAAATTATAAATACATTAAACCAATTTAAATAATTCAAGGATGGAAAAAACAAACATCTGAATGAACTTAATGAGGGTATGAATAAAATTACTGAAGTGCAAGAAACCACAAATAGCTGAAAGAAATTCAGAATATGAAAATTGAATTCAATAAAAAATAGAAATGAAAAACCAAACTAGAATGAAATTTTAACAAGTATAATTTTAAAAAAAAGCTCAGTGGAAACCTTACCAATAGGATGGATCATGTAATAGAGAGAATATCAGGGCTTGAAGACAAGAGAGAGGAACTGTCCTATTCAATTAAGTAAAATAATTAGCTCAGTGGTAAAGCACTTGCCTAGCAAGCACAAGGCCCTGGGTTTGGTCCTCAGCTTAAAAAAAAAAAAAAAAAAAAAGTAAAGTAACTTTTAAAAAACACATGAATGGAATCTGTAGGACATTAGGGGCACCATAAAAACACCAAAACTGTGAATGAGGGTCATAGAAGAAATTTAGGTCAAAGGCATAGATAAGATTTTCAATAAAGTAATAGAAAAATTGCTGAAATTTAGAAAAGAATGTCCATCCAGTCACAAAAATCCCAGAGAATACCAACTAAATAGGATGAGAAAAGAAAGTCTCTATGACATATTATAGTTAAATATATAATTTATAGAAATATGTTTTTTCTATAAATTTTAAAAATTTATAAAAATATAAACTAGAACTATAGACTAAAGGGAATTGAAAGCAGTAGAGAATAGTCAGATCACATACAAAGCCAGAATCAACAGAACGACATCTAGTTGTATGAAGGTGATATTTAAAATAAAAAGGCCTTAAAAGAGTATTTCAAGTTCTGAAAGACCAAACCTGTCAAAATACACTATTCTACAGAGCAAAACAATTGAAACTGAAAGAGAAATGAAAAGTTTCCATGACAAAGACAGAGTAGTAAGGAATGTTGTTACAAGCTTTTGTGTTGGACTATCTTTGGATCATCAGACCCCCAAAAATGACACAGAGACTTATTAATTATGAAAGCTTGGCTTTTAGCTTAGGCTTATTTCACAGTTATAAGTTAGCTCTTATAACTTAATTAACCGTTACTTTTAACTTATGCTCTATCATGTGGCTTTTACCTCTTTTCACTCTGTATCTCCAACTTGCTCCATTTCTCCATGGCATGTCTGCCTCTCTCTTTCCCAGAGTCCTCTCTATCCTTAACAGTCCTATCTATTCTCTCCTACCTAGCTATTGCCCATTCAGCTCTTTACTAAACCAATCAGAGGCATCTTAGCAGAGACACGCCTTTACAGTGTACAAAAAGAATATCCCACAACATTTCCCCCTTTTGCCTAATAAAAAGGAAAGTTTTTAACTCTAACACAGTAAAACTACATACAATAAGAGCAATTACCAGTTAAGAATTACATCTACAATATCCAGTCCATTAGTATTTGGGAAATTTGGAGAAAATATTCTATTATGTTTTCTATCTTGATGAATCCAACATTTTATACTTAAACAGTTTTTAGCAAAACTTGTATTGCCATCCAAAAATATTTTTTTTAGATCTCAAAACATTTTCTTAGATAAACACCTTAAGCTTTTATGTTTCTCAATGTTATAAACTTCACATCTCTTATGTAAGTTTTCTGTTTTTGAACTTGGTAACAAGAAAAACTGTAACTATAATTATTGAGACTTCAACCCCATCAAAGACCTGATTGTATTACCTGAGTAAACAGAAAGTGCAGAGGAACAACTTCCAAAACTATAGAAATGACAGAGATGCCTGTCTGCCTGAAGTCACCCAAGGTTCCTCTGAAATGTTGGGGCACTCATTTTCAGGCTCCAGGCCAAGGATATCTGACAGACTTTTCTATGAAGCAAGAATTTTGAAGAACTGTCTTACCTTGTCTTGGTAAAGTTTGGAAGTTACCATCCTTTGTATTCTGATTGACCAATTTGGACAACATATTGTCAGAGTTGAGGCAAAGACAGTTTCCAGTGGCTAACTTTGCCATATTGAAAGCAAACTCCATATGGAAGTTTTTTTGATGCCCATAATCCTCTTCTTTTCCCATTTTATTTTATTTTAGTAGATTTGTGCTGCCAGGAGCAAACCTAACTCACTGTCATGAAAAGCCTTATGTTAAAACATCTCAAATGCCATATTCTGCACATTTCTGAAGTGTTTGATGACCACTTATTCATCTACAATGTACAAGTTTGACCCTGAAAATACACCAAACATGACAACAAATTTGATTGTTATATATGACTAACTACTAACCTGCATTTCTTAATTATCTTAAAGAGTTTGTAAAAACACCTTTCCAGGACTAGAATTTTACATTATATTTTAAAATGAGCTGCACAGGTACAACACCTTAAACAAGAGTGGAAACATATATACAGTATATTAAAACAAAAAGAACCTTAAATTTACATCAATGTACAAAAGTCCATACCAATGTAAAATATCTGAAACTAATGTTTGCTTTTAATCTAAAAGTAGACTCAATAAATCTATCCTTTTATCATATCATTCTCATATCCTTCCCTTTTCTTTTCAGAGAGAGATCTTTAAATCCAACCTCCCTTATTTATTTTCCTCCCCTACTATATGTCCCACTAACAGTTTGCAACCAATCTCTCCTAAATGATGACAAACATCCATGACCCACAGATTAACAAAAACCATCCACTCTACCTATTGGGAATGAGGACATTATGTTCTCTAGACTGCTTCTTGTTCTCTGTGGGCAACAGAATCTTTAGGCGACCTTGAGAAATTTAGATAGTGGTCAAGTCCTGGGAGAGCTGTCCTGTATCATTTGTTGTCAGTCTCTGTGTGATGGGAAATGCATGGCTTATCTGAAGTCTCAGCTAGAGTAATTTGTGAGGCTGGACCATCTCAGCTAGCAGCCTGGATGTTCTGGCTGCAGAATTCTGAGGAAACTGTAACAAAGGCATTCTGAGAAGTTGGATCAATTCACTGATATCTATAGTGATATTTTATTTGTATTGAAATGTGATTTTATTTATATGTCAATAAAGTTGCCTTTTGGTCAGAGCAAGCCAGAGCAGAAGCTGAGCAGTAGTGGGGCAAGCCTTTAATCCCAGCACTTGGAAGGCAGAGCTAGGAGGATCTCTGTGTGTTCAAGGACACAGCCAGCATGGCAGACACACGCCTTTAATCTCAATACCACTCATAGAAGACCTGGAGGTCTGTACAAACAGGCAGTGACGAGGAGGTCATGTGGCTGGGTTTACAACCAATGAGAAAACAGAACAGAAAGTCTTTAAATAGGACACACAGAAGTAGCTCTCTTGCGGAGAGGAAGAACAGCAGAAGCAGTGAAGGGTAAGGTTTTCCGCTCTTGCTCTGACCTCATGGTTTTTAACTCTGCAATCGGTTCTGTGTTTTGTATTTAACAAGCCATTACATCTACATTTGGCGCCCAACGCGGCAAGAATTCATTAAAAAACCGCTTGCCTTGGCAGTGGGTCTGGCTTCCCGCGTGGGCGGGCCCGGCTCCCTAGCTCCGGCTTAGCACCGGCCTAACCCAGGCCTAGCTCAGCTAAGGACTCAGGCCCAACCTGCCTTAGCTATAAGCAGTTACCGCTGCAGCTGGAGTTTCTTGCTTAAAAAGCCAGTGCTACAAACAACTCAGGCCTACGGGAGCTACCGATAATTACAGGAGCTACACACAACTGCAGATAGGCTGCTTTTGGCTGAAACGCCAGCACACGTGGTCAGTCGGAGCTTAAGGAAGCCAGAGCCCAGGCTCGACTCGGCTCAGACGGGAACACTGAAGTGGTTGGATTCAAGCTTTTAGCCAGAACGTGGCTACGCTTTCTTGCTTTCTCTCTCTCTCTCTCTCTCTCTCTCTCTCTCTCTCTCTCTGGATTCCCACCTCGGATGCTAGATATCTCTTTGGATTTCTACTGTTCTACGCAGAATTGGTAAGTCATTTATGTCAGATATTTTAAAGGAAACTATTTAAAAGAGATTTTTTTCCACATTAAAAAAAAATGGGTCTTATGTGTACATTGGAAGAAAATTGGGCTTTGTTTGAAATTTTAGGCAGTATGGTAATGGAACAACTATATGAGAAGATTAATGTTGATCAAATTATATACATTATTATTCTTCTTATCTTTATTTTACAATTTAAAAAGACAGTCAATTTAAGTGCCAGGATAAAAATTTTAGAAAAACTTGTTAAACCTGTTAAAATGAATTATAGAGAAATTCAGATTCAGACAGAAGAAATTAACAGTGAAGTTGTTTCAGGATTGGATGATAAGGTTACAGAAAGAAAGCCTGTTTTCACACAATCACCCTTAATTTATCCGGTAATCATACAACAGCAACCTGGTCAAGTGAATACCAAAATATTTGGACTCCAGTTGAAATGTTAGACTTATGAAGGTTTAAGGAAGCAATAGTATCTTATGGCATGCATTCTCCATATGTAAAGCAAATGTTAAACTCCTGGTCAACTTATAATAGGATTATACCACAGAACTGGCAGGAGCTGGCACAAGCAGTTCTGGAACCTGGACAGCACCTCCAGTGGCAAATGTGGTTCAAAGAGGAAGCTAAAAGCATAGCAAAACAATGTAGGGATAGAGGTATACAAATCTTCCAGGATTAGCTTGTTGGAGAAGGCCAATATGCTGCAGTAGAAACACAATGTTTATATGATATCCAAACTATAATTCTATGTTGAATGGCAGCCTTGAATGCATGGGACAGAGTTGAGGAACCAGGGAAGAAAACTGAGTCATTTATAAAGGTTATACAGGGCCCAAAAGAATCTTTCACAGATTTCTTACAAAGACTGACTTCAGCAGTAAAGAGAATGGTCCCAAATTCAGAAGCTAGCCAGATAATAATTGAATCTTTGGCTTTTGAGAATGCAAATGAAGCATGCAAGAGAATAATCAGGCCATTAAAGGCGAGATCTACACCCGTGGAAGATTTGATTAGAGACACGGTTAATGTTGAGGCTCATGATCATGATAATATGTGGGTAGGAGAAGCAATTTCAAGAGGTTTGAGGAATGTCAGATGTTTTGGATGTGGAAAGCAAGGACATTTGAAAAGGGATTGTAAACAGGACACTTCTAGAAACAATGTTTCTTCAAGGAACAATGGCAACAGAATGCCCCTTCCTTCAGGAGTATGTAGAAGGTGTGGAAAGGGAAGACACTGGACCAATGAATGTAGATCAACAAGGGACAGACAAGGTAATACTTTGCCTCAGTCTTCGGGAAACTCCCAGAGGGGCCTCAGGCAGGCCCCTACAGTGAATCCAGTTCAGACCTTTCCTGCAATGGTAGAGGAGACCCCTACTCAGAGCAGTTAAATAACCAAATGCCTATTGGAATAAACCAGGCTACTCAGAGTAATGGAACAACTGAGACAGAGAGAACAGAAAATTCAGGAGAAACCATAAAGAAATTTTTTTTGGCAAACTTCTATAAATGAACAAAGACCAAAATTAACAATAAAAATAAATGGTGTTTTGTTGTCTGGTCTGGTAGACACAGGTGCTGATGTTACCATAATTGTACCAGAATTTTGGCATCCATCTTGGCCTCTTCAGGAGGTAAATGTTCACCTGTTAGGAATTGGAACTTTATCTCACGTTAAACAGAGTGCAAGATGGCTTGAATGTATAGGCCCAGAAGGACAGAGAGGCAGATTAAAACCATATGTGGCTAACATAGCCATGAACCTGTGGGGTCAAGACCTGTTACAACAATGGAATACCCAGATTAACATCCCTCCAACCTCAGAAATAAATCATAAACTAGCACATGTTTCTGAGAGAAATATTAGAAGGTATTATTCTAATGAGTGGTCACCAGCCACCCATATTATACAAGAACAGGGCAGAAAAACTGATGATCTTCCAAAGATACCAACAGCTCTACCTTTAAAATGGTTAACAGACAAGTTTGTATGGGTTCATCAATGGCCTTTAACAACAGAGAAACTCCAGGCTTTATAAGAGCTGGTAGAAGAACAGTTAAATGCTCAGCATGTTGAAGAATCTACTAGCCCATGGAATTCTCCTGTATTTGTTATTAAAAAGAAATCTGGTAAATGGAGAATGGTAACAGACCTTAGAGCAATTAACAAAGTAATTCAGCCAATGGGCTCTCTACAATCTGGAATTCCTTTGCCTACTCTGTTACCTAAAGGATGGCCTCTCATAGTTATCGATTTGAAAGACTGTTTCTTTTCAATACCCCTACAAGAAAAAGACAGAGAAATATTTGCTTTCACGGTGCCTACTTACAATAATTCTCAACCGGTTAGAAGATTTCAATGGAGAGTCCTCCCACAGGGAATGTTGAATAGTCCAACCCTGTGCCAATATTTTGTACAACAGCCCTTGGAAGTGATAGGTAAAAAAAATTCCTAAATCTATAATTTATCATTATATGGATGATATTTTACTAGCTGACTCAAATGCAGATACTTTAGAAAGAATGTTTGAAGAAGTAAAGAAAATATTGCCTTGCTGGGGATTACAAATTGCTCCTGAAAAGATACAAAGAGGAGATTCTATTAATTATTTAGGATATAAAATAGAGCTACAAAAAATTATACCTCAAAAGGTACAAATTAGGAGAGATCGCCTACAGACTCTTAATGACTTTCAAAGATTATTTGGGGACATTTCTCATCTACGAACTATTGTTGGGGTGAAAAATGATGAACTGAATAATTTGTTCAAAACCTTAGAAGGTGACAAGGACTTAAATAGTCCAAGAGAATTATCACCTGAGGCTGAGAAAGAATTGGCCTTGGTAGAAAAAAAAGTACATGAAGGACATGTAGATCATATTGATCCAAAGCTGGATTGCATTTTGGTTATTTTACCTTCTAGGCATTCTCCTATAGGAATATTAATGCAGAGAGAAGATATTATATTGAAATGGATATTTTTTACCAAATAAACCAAATAAGAAATTAAAAACTTATGTGGAAAAAATCTCTGACTTAATTTTGAAAGGAAAATTGAGACTTTGTCAATTAGCAGGAATAGACCCAGCAGAAATTGTTGTACCTCTAACTAAAGAGGACATTGAAAAACTATGGACAGAAAGTGATCCTTGTCAAAGAGCTTGCAGTAATTTTTTGGGGAGAAATTAACAGCAAATATCCTAAAAGCAATAGAATTGATCTTATAAAGAGAGCTGATTGGATCTTGCCTCGAATTGAACGTGAAAAACCCATATCTGGAGTTCGGACATTTTATACAGATGCCAACAAACAAGGAAAGGCAGGTTACAAATCAGAAAATTTAAGTAAAGTGGTTCAAAGTCCTTATAATTCAGTTCAAAAATCGGGATTGTATGCTATTCTGTTGGTATTAATGGATTTTTCAGAACCTCTCAATATAGTTACTGACTCTCAGTATGCTGAAAGAGTGGTATTACATATTGAGACTGCAGAATTTATCCCTGATGCTTCAGAATTAACTTCACTATTTATTCAATTACAAGATACAATCCGGGAAAGGAGTCATCCTTTATATATAACTCACATCCGATCCCATACTGGTCTGCCAGGCCCTCTAGCACAAGGTAATGATGAGATTGATAAATTATTGATAGGAAATGTGCTGGAGGCCTCAGAATTTCATAAGAAACATCATGTCAATAGTAAAGGTTTAAAAAAGGATTTTTCCATAACCTGGCAACAAGCCAAGGAAATTGTAAAGAAATGTCCTACTTGTTCCTTCTACAATCAGACACCATTACCAGCAGGATGTAACCCAAAGGGTACTCAGAGGAATGAAATCTGGCAGATGGATGTGTTTCACTTTGCAGAATTTGGAAAATTGAAATATGTACACCATACTATTGATACTTATTCAGGATTTCAATGGGCAACTGCTTTGAGTTCTGAAAAAGCTGATTCTGTAATCACTCATTTGCTAGAAGTTATGGCCATCATGGGAATACCTGCGCAAATTAAAACTGACAATGCTCCAGCATATGTCTCTATTAAAATGAAACAGTTTTTTGCTTATTATAATATAAAGCATATTACAGGTATACCACATAATCCTACAGGCCAAGCAGTTATAGAAAGATCCAACAGAACTCTAAAGGACATGATAAACAGAAAGGGATAACAAAACCCCCCAGAAATAGACTGCACAATGCTCTATTAACTTTGAATTTTCTCAATGCTAATGAGAAAGGAACAACAGCTGCAGAGAGACATTGGTTAATAGAAAAAACAACAGAATTAAATCAGCCTATATACTTCAAGGATGTGCTGACCTCAGAATGGAAACCAGGGTATGTGTTACGTTGGGGACGAGGTTTTGCTTTTGTTTCTGCAGGAGAAGATAAGCTGTGGGTACCATCAAAACTGATAAAGGTTCGATTTGAACAAGAGAGACCTCTTAATTAGAAGAGGTGATGGTTCATCAACCAACATGACCATCCAGTTTAAACTCACTTATACCATTAATACATGCCTTTTCATTTAATCAGATGTAACTTGCCAAAAGGGGACCTCCCCAAAATTAGTCTTGGGGAAGGGTTTTTGTTTTTATCTTTTAGGAGAATGAAGGCTAAGGAATCTGAAGAACACTGGACAAATGAGACAACTGAAGAAAAAGGACAAATCATCTGTCCCAGGAGAAAGAGTGAAATGGCCTATTGGCATATCATCTACAAAATTTCATAAATCTTCCTAAATGTTTGTTTCTGCTCTTCTCTAAAAAATTAATACTCTTGGTCTTCTTGTAGTCCCAGTTCAATTAAAGCTTCAAGCTGATTTTGGAGTTGGAGAATGGCTCTCTCCTCCTTTAAACTCAAGCATGTTGTTAAAAGGAAAATGAAAAGTCCCTGTATCATACCAGAAGAAAGAGCCATCTTCTGACATGGGACAGGAGAAAAACCAAATTAATTAAGGGACTATTCTATTACTAATCTCAATTCTTTGATTCTATTCTGATTCTTTAAACTTTTCTTAAAGTATGAATTTTATATCAAAATTTACAAGATATATATATATATATATATATATATATATATATATATATTTTAAACTTTGTTAAGATAGTAATGGTCATATAGAGTACTAATTAATTCTAGAGAAAAGGCTTTGATTAGCTGCCTATACATGTCTTTGTGTTCGAGTGTCTTTTCAGTTTTCTGCAGGAAATCATGGCCAGGCCTAACTTCAACTGAAATCTCCAGGAAGAAGATGGGGCCCCACAAAGACAATTCCACGTGGAAAATAATATCACTAAGCTGACAAACATCATCTACAGATCAGCTTTGGACTACAAAGTGCTTAGAGCAATTCTGAGATAGCTAGCTAAGATGATCCAGTTTCAAAGACTACTTGAATAAGGACTTGAGATAAACCCTGAACTTTGGCATTATGGATAACAAAGAATATAGTTACCTTTCCTAGAATTTGTCAATTAACCCAAAATTTTTCTTTTCAGAATAAAGATAACTTCGCCCATACCCAGCAGGAAGCAATTTTAAGAATTCGACGCCCACATTCCCAAAGGGGTGGTGTGGGGTGGGTGGTTTTATGGTCTTTTTATGGGTATTGGGTCTGGGATAGTTTTCATTGTTTAGGAGGGTTGGTTACAAGTTGTTGTTAAGGGTTAGGAAAAGGGCTAGGCAAAAGGTGCTTGTTTAAAAAAAAAAAAGAAAGAAAAAGACAATTACTAGTTTTAAATACTTTACATTCAATTGGGTTGTTTTATATTATATACAAATTATTATTGTGATTGAGATGGTTAGAATATACCATACACGTATTTCTAATCTTGCTCGAGATATTGTATTTATACCATTCATTTAACAATGTAATACAATTTGCTAATCCTTGAATGTTAGTATTACCAACTATTAGGATATGTAGAAATGAAAATTAGTGGTTAGATATTACAATTGAACTTGTAGTCATATTAGGTGAATTTTCAAGATCAAACAGATATATTTTAGATAGACAGGTCATCTTCAAACCCTTCAGAGATCTACAGAATATGGCATTTAAAATGTTTTAATAACTTAAGAATTTTTCTTTTTTGCTATGACTATGAGACATGACGGCTCCTGGCAGTACCAATCTACTTCAGAGAAAATATGGGCATTGAAGAAACTGCATATGGAGTTAACTTTCATTGTGGCAAAAGTTAGCTATTGGACAACAAAGTATCCTCTAATCAACTGCTGACAAACAGGACAGACAGGACATTAAACCAAGGACTACCAACTCTTGCCAAAACAAATGTGGTTGTGGCTTTAACAAAAGGCATCTTCTGAAGCCAGGACAATATGGCACCATCCCTGAAGTGAGTGACCTTTGCAATCCGTAAAAGGTACCGTGCCCTTTTCTTTGAAGGCAGCTGAACAGGGAGTGGGCCAATGGCTTCTGATGTGCAATGGAACAGCAGATGAAACAGTTATTCTTGAAGAATAACTAAGCTCACCCTTCTCAATAGTAGACTGGCATTTAATAGAGAGATGTGGAGAAGAACAGGCTGCCAAGATGAAGCCACATATACACAGCCAAGAAAAATGGACAGCTGAATTGAAAAGACATCAATAATTTCCAGAATTTAAAATCCTGAATCATGACATGACACTAATGGAATTCAGGTGTTTCTGGTACATGACTCTCACCAAATGTGAGGTCAAACTGTTGACCTTGTATACATCCTAGTTCATAAAAGAGTCTGTCAGATATGCTAAGCCTATAGGCTGAAGATGATGCCCCAACACTGTGGAGAAACCTCAGGTGACTGTCCAGGCAGCTGGCTGTTTCTGTCAACTCACGTTTTTTTTTTTTTTTGTTTTTGTTTTTTTTGGAAGCTGCTTGCATGCACTTCTTGTTTTTATTTTTTATTAGGTAGTATTATTTCCTTCTTGGGTTTCTGAGGGAGTTGAAGATCAGTTAGTTATAGTTATAATTATCTTTATTAAGGATTTCAGAAAAACTCACTAAGAGCTGTAAGTGTATAAATTTGAAAGATGTTATAAGACAGTTCCGTTAGCAGTATAAGTTAGGATAAAAAGTGAGTCAGGTACATTCTGGACTTACCAAAATAGTATAGATAATGGAGTTATTTTCTCTGAATTTGTCAAATACAAATGGACTAGACATTGTTTAGGTATTTATTGTTTGTATATATGGTATATAGTTATTGTACTTTTGTATATAGTTTTTCTTATATTAGTTATAACTTTTTCCTTTTTTTCTTTTTATTAAAATAGAAAAGGGGAAATATAGTGATATTTTATTTGTATTGAAATGTGATTTTATTTATATGTCAATAAAGTTGCCTTGAGGTCAGAGCAAGCCAGAACAGAAGCTGAGCAGTAGTGGGGCAAGCCTTTAATCCTAGCATTTGGGAGGCAGAGCTAGGAGGATCTCTGTGTGTTCAAGGACACAGCCAGCATGGCAGACACACGCCTTTAATCTCAAAACCAACCATAGAAGACCTGGAGGTCTGTACAAACAGGCAGTGACAAGGAGATCATGTGGCTGGGTTTACAACCAATGAGAAAACAGAACAGAAAGTCTTTAAATAGGACGCACAGAAGTAGCTCTCTTGCGGAGAGGAAGAACAGCAGAAGCAGTGAAGGGTAAGGTTTTCCGCTCTTGCTCTGACCTCATGGTTTTTAACTCTGCAATCAGTTCTGTGTTTCGTATTTAACAAGCTGGTTACATCTACAGATATCTGGTTCTTTTTTTCCTGAAAACATACAAAAATTTAAAGGTAACATACGTACCTGTAGTTTAACACAAGTGTGAAATGTGCAGTATGCACAATTAGCTAAAGGATATTCTTTGTTCTGTATTTAAGCAAGTAAAAGACATCTGTTAATGAAATTTTTTTAGACTGTAACTATACTGTAATATAAATCTCTTTCTATGCTGTATGAAAGAACGGCATGTAATAATAAGTCATGAGGATTCTGTAGCCAACAAGATGAATCATATGTCATTCAATCTCAGAACTGTTCCCATGTGGAGGAATCAGCATATGCATTACCTGTCTTGTAGTTTTTCTTGGTTTCTTTTTTCATGTTTGTAGTCAAGATTTTCAGGAGGTCTCCCCCAATCAAATCTGATCTTTAGTAATTTTGAATAAATCTATAGCTTTTTATTTTCTATGGAAACACAGGCATAACTTCTCCCCCAATACAGTATATTTTCTGACTTCCTTTCTGAAGTTAAGACCTTCTTAAACTATATACATTGATTTAATTCAGCACTCTTTTCTACAATCTAATGTCTCTCAGCAGTGTTTGTCCTTTTCTCACCAGCATTCAAAAAATTTAAAGCCAACAAAGCAACACACAGGATCCAGATGCCCCATGGATTCTCATTTTTTGTGGATTATTCTTTTGTCATTACTCTCTCTTCAAAGACTTTATTATTTTATTATTATCTTCTTTATTATTTTTTATTTATTTTATTATTACTTTTCATCTTTAACTATTTGTTTTTTCTATGACTGTCTATAGCCATTTTCTTTACTTTCTTTAGCAACTAAGCACATTTCAGAGTTTTTATTTTTGTTTTTGTTTCATTTTTGGTCTAGACCTAAAATTTCCAATGCCTGAAGCTGCCCTAGTCACAGTCTCTGACTGTGAGACATAAATCTTAAACTATTAGTCTATTGCCACAGAGCAGTGCTGGTGGCTGGCTCTGTGCCCCTTTGGTTCGGTGAGTACCTAGCTTCACACTGGCAGATATCAACCTTGGAGCCCCATTTATCCATTTATCTGGGAAGTTTCTGGGCCCACTATCCATTGTCTCTGTCAGAGGCACCTAATTGTTGTGAGTGCTTGGAAGGAGGACCAGGCTTTTTATTAAACCAGTCAGAAGGCATCTAATGCAAAGGCACATCTTTATAGTATACAAAAATATTATCCCACAACAGAGTATATTACCATTAACCTAGTTTTACAGAAGATATTATAATGAAAACTTCAGGCTAAAAAGAAGGATAAATATGCCTGAAGGCCATGGGGCAAGTAAAAATACTAGAACTGTTAATCAAAGCATATTTAAGAAACCACCATGAATACAAAAAACAATACTAGTCCATACACCTCTTTCAAAAATAGCTCTGGCCGGGCAGTCAGTGGTAGCACATGCCTGTAATCCCAGCACTCAGGAGGCAGAGGCAGGTGGGTCTCTGTGAGTTTGAGGCCAGTCTGGTCTACAAAGTGAGTTCCAGGACAGCCTCCAAAAGCTGCAGAGAAACCCTGTCTCGAAAAACCAAAATAAAATGATATTGATTCAAATATAAAGAGACAGACTAGCAGATTATATTAGAAAACAGGATTCAATTTTTTCACTGCTTCTAAGAAACACACTTTGCCACCAATGATAGATAATACCTTAGAGTAAAAAGGTTGAAAAATAAATTACAAGCAAATGGAACTATACAACCAATAGACATAGATATTGTAATATTAAGAAATAGACTTCAAGCAAAAACTAGTGATGATAGATAAAAATGTTCATTTCAGATTCATTAAGGCAACCTCATTAAGAGGCTATTACAATTCTAAACACAGATGTACCCAGTTTCAGAAAACAAATACTACTATATATAAAACCACAGCTTAATCTCAACACAGAGAAAAGATTACTGATAATCTGGACAAAAGTTAAATAGAGAAACATTGGAGCTAAAAGTAACCATCAGTCAAATGCACCTAGTGAAAATCTAAAAAAAAAAAAAAAATGTTGTGTGAAGAAGCAACTACAGATTGGAAGAAAATTTTTTTCAGTTATACCTTTGACAGAGGTTTAGTGTTTTGAATTATACAAGAAATTGGAAGACTTAAGTAACAGTATACAAACAACTGAAAACTCCAAACAACCTAATTCAAACCTACCAGAGGAATTAAACAGAGAGTTTTCAAAAGAAATAGCTGGGAAACACTTTTTAAATGTTCAAAATCGTTAATCACTGGGGAAATTCAAATAAAACCTATTTTAATATTCCATCTCATTCTAGTCAGAACAGCTATTCAATGGTTATCAATGACATCAAAGGAAACACATACACTGTTGGTAGAAGGGGCACAGAAGAGCCTCTTCTGAATGAACCGTAATCTGTCAATAGATTCTGGAGTAGCAGGAATCATTGTCTTCAGCTGTATCTACTAGTAAGGCCACCAGGCTCCATTAGGTGTCTGAAAATTCATGGTTACATAGATCGCTCTAGTTAAGTTTAGAAAGTGTGTGTGTGTGTGTGTGTGTGTGTGTGTGTGTGTGTGTGTGTGTGTGTGTTTGGGGATTATAGACAATGGTATGAGGAAGATGGGAGAGGACAGACGATGAGAAGGTTTAGTAGGCATTAGTAGATATGTGTGTATGATTGTCAAGAACATATTTAAATAATAAAAACACAACTCATAGATTGAAAAAAAAAACAATGCAAAATCAGACAACTTCTATCCTGGTCTCATTCTTACTCAAATTAAATAAAAGTTTCTTTACTTTTGCAATATCTGATTTGCCATAGGCTACTTTCCATTGAACAGCTTAAGCAGTGGGTATGGCTTTGGGATTTTCCTTCAATTCACCTACATTAAATAGATGTGACTATGGAGATCAACAGGAGGTAGGTTGAATATCAAGTGTTTTCTGATATCCAAGATGGAGGCAGACATAGCTAATAGAAAGTACAACAAGATTTACACTCCACAAGATTTAATAACATGGAAATGACTAAATGGTGTGAATCAAGATGAATGAAGACAATGTGGGACTAGGCCAGGGGGTCCCTCATCAACCTGAGTGGATTGAAGGCAGAATACAAGGGGAGATACAGGTTTTATCTATAGATAAGTTATACATGGTAACTACGGATCTATAGACACTATATATTGAGACTCCTTCCTGTGTACAATGTCAAGGGCACTTAATAACTGTATCATGAAATATTTTGGTTTCCATTTTAGAGAAGAAGAAACTGAAATATCAAGAAAGCAATCTCACATTCACACTGCTTTTTTGTAGGATTTAAAGAAAAAACTATAATTCCATCATTTCCCCCTTTCTCAATCACTCTTTGAGGACATATGCTTCTTCACAAGCTGACACTCACCTAGATTTTGATCCACTTCTCTTTTTTCCAGTCTTATATTACACTAAGAAAACAAAACAAAAAATGATTCAAACTCTTGTAAAATATTGGGGCTATGAAATGGTAAGAAATTTGGAAGTAACTAGAAAACTGAACACTGGCTAGATAAATCTGAGTAAACTCATGTGAAAAAATATTGAAAATTTAAGATACTTTTCTTGAACACTAGACTTTGTGATCAGAGAACTGTTTGTATTACATATTCATGTGAAAATTGTGAAGAAACAGTAAAATCAAGGAACTACAATTCTCCAAAGTATTTAGAATCTGAAATAGAATACAGAAGACTCCCCATCTTCCATACTATTAATATGATTTGATTAAACTCACAAAACTGTAATTAATTAAATATTGCTCAAGATTAATAAGTAGAAACGTGAGAATCTGATTAGATGTAAGGGTATTATTTTATATTTCCAGACAGTAGGTATATATGGATATTTCTTTATATTTTCATTTAGTAATTTGGAGAACATTGTTATTTAATGAAAATGCTTCACAATATTAGTTACAAATATTGAATTCTCAGCACCTTGAAAAAATTATATTTGAAGTAATTTATTTTACATTTGAACATAAAATAATTTATGTAATTTTAGAATCAAGAAATATGGATAATTTTCTAAATATTGATTTATAAAGATAAGAAAAAATAACATAATAAGAAACACAAACAGAAGAAAAATAATGTAAGAATAATAGGAATTGGAAGCCAAGTGACAGTGACACATGCCTTTAATCCCAGCACTTGGGAGGCAGACCCAGGCAGATCTCTGTGAGTTCAAGGCCAACCTGGTCTACAGAGCAAGATCCAGAACAGGCAACAAAACAACACAGAAAAACCCTGTCTCAAAAAAAGAAAAAAAAAATAGGAATCCACTGACTATCCATACCATATTTTACCAGGTAAGAAACTTCTACATATTTCAGAAATAATATTTATGATCATCTTCTATGAATATTGTGCAAATAGTATGATTAAATAACAATAATAAGCAATATGAAAGCTATTTGGAAACTTACTAGATCATAACCTGATGATGATGATGATGATGATGATGATGATGTCATTAATAACAAAAGAGCTTAGACAGAACTACTCTTCCTAGGTGGATAAAGTAATGCTGTGTTTAAGGTAGAGTGAGTTTCTGGAGAGTTCAGGGACTAAGAAAGGAGCAGTGTGTAACTAGAGTTTTCTCCAGTCCTGCCTGGCTCATGGTCAGGTCAGGTCAAATCTCTCTCACCCACCAGTCCCGCAGCTGCTCAGAGCCAACCAAGTAAACACACAGAGACTTATATTGCTTACAAACTGTAGGGCTGTGACAGGCTTCTTGTTATCTAGTTCTTCTATCTTAAATTAACCCATCTCTATAAATCTATACCTTGTCATGTGGCTCATGGCTTACCAGTATCTTACATGTTGCTTGTCATGGTGGTGGTGGTTGGCAGTGTCTCTCTGCCTCAGCATTCTACTTCCCAGAATTCTCCTCTCACTTTGTCCTGACTATACTTCCTAATTGGCCACTGGACAATCAGTGTTTTATTTATTAACCAATCAGAGCAACACATTTAACATACAGAACATCCCACAGCAGCAGTGAGGTGTGCAGAAGCATCAGGTGGGGAAAGAGATAAGAAAAACAACAACCTAGATGCCACAGTAGTGGAAGATATACCAGGAACAGAAGGTTTAAACATGAATGGGTCAGGGGAATGGGGAAAGGTAGAGGAGCCTGGATTAAAAAGAAAAAAATCTAAGGCTGTATTAAAAAAAACATATAGAAACCTACTACTTTATGAGGTAATAAAATCCAATATTTTTACACAAAACCCCATGAAATTATTTATTCCTCCTAGTGCTATGCCTTCTACCTTGTCTTCCTATCCTTCACTCCACACTCTAGTTTAACCCTTCCTGATATATTAACCCTCTTTAATGCTTTATAACACTGTTTAAAGGCCCCTCAAAAAAAGTCTAACAACAGCAAGACCTGAACAATCTAACATGGCTGAAGCACAAGAAATGACCTTAACATGAATTTATGAAGATGGCAGAGGTCCTTAAAGATGATATGGGGAGGAAAATCCCTAAAGAAACTGAGGAAAAGATCAAGAAAAAAATTGGAAGAAATCACAAAGTCTCTAAAATAAAGCCAAGAAAAAACAAACAGATGAAGGAAACTATTCAAGACCTCAAAGTGGAAACAGAAGCAATATACAAAACACAAGCAGAGTGATTGCTGGAAATGGAAAATCTAGACAAGTCAATGGGATACAAGAGATTAAAGAATCTCAGGCATTAAAGACACAACAGAATAAATAGATTCACCAGTCAAAGAAAATGTTACATCCAGTGACTGATGGAGGCAGATGCAGAGATCCATGGCCAGGTGCCAGGCTGAGCTCTGGGAATTCAATCAATCAGAGAGAGGAGGGATTCTGCAGGGAGGGGACGTCGAGATTGTGACAGGAAGAAGTGCAGAGAAGAGCAGTCACACTATTGGAGGCCCATGAACTGTAGATTAGTGGCTGTGAAGCCCCCACAGGACTGGACTAGACCCTCTGGATACTGAAGACTGTTGTTTGTCTGGAACTGCTTGGGGAGAACCCAGGCAGAGGGGTGGGATCCATCCCTGGTGCATGGGAGGGCTTCTGGGAATCTGGTACCTGTGGTGTGGCACCTTGCACAGCGTTGGTACAGTGGGAAGGGGCTTGGACCTGCCTAGGCTCAGAGTGCTGGGCTCTGCTGACTCCCCAAGAGAGTCCTTGATTTGGGGGAAGTGGGGATGTGGAGTGGCTTAGGAGGGAGGGCTGTGGATGGTATGTAGAGTGAGTAGAAAATTTCTTATTAAAGAAAAATTAAAAAAAAGAAAATGTTACATCTAAAAATTTCTTAACACAAAACATACAGGAAATCAGATTCACTATGAAAAGACCAAACATAAGTGTAGTAAAAATAGGAGAAGAAACCCAGCTCAAAAACCAAGAGAATATATTTAAAAACTTATAGAAGAAAAATTTCCCAGTATTGGAAGCTTCCTTGTTGTTGAGCATCCAGAGCACTATGTAGATTTCTGATGAAGAAAAGTCACCAATCATCCAGGCTTTCTCTGAACCTAAAGTATAATACTGAGGTCCTAGGATGATATGCCCATCGGTGTAACAGTAGCATGACTGGGAGTTTCACCAGTTACTTTTCAATCAGATTTGAGGCCTACTTTATGGAAGGCAATACATTCCTGGTGATGTAATTCTGTTAAAACAAAATAAAAAACCTATGTCCAAGGAGGTCACAGGCCCTAGGGGAAATATACACTCATATTTTGTTAAATGGTATTAATCTGCTTTCTAAATAATTATGTTTATACTCATAGACTATTGCTTCTCTCAGTAAAGGTCAGAGAAACTTCTATTTGTGGTGGCCAACAGTTAATGCAGAGTCTTACAATGGGCAAAGCACTAAGAATAAGTGACTGTTGAGTGCTCAACCTTAAGGGACACCTATGTAACCTCTTCCAAGGCCCATGGAGCATTACAGTAAAGTAAGAGCTGAAAGATACAGAGGAGCATATAAACTGCTGGCATCTGACCACTGAATGACTGTCACAAACATCACACACACACACACACACACACACACACACACACACACACGAGAGAGAGAGAGAGAGAGAGAGAGAGAGAGAGAGACACCCCCACCCCTCCCCACATATACACAGATAAGAAAGAAGGAGAAGGACTAATTAGGAAGAAGAAGGGTGGAAAGATACTGGGGATAGATAGAAGAATGTGAGGTGAATATCACAACAATAAATTGCATACATGTAGGAATATCACAAAAATTAAAAAGATGACAAAAAAGAATAAAAAAATTGTACCATATATTTGCAAATTAGAGGTATATTTCTAATAAGCTATTCAAAGTCTTCATCAAAATCAGTGAATGTTTAGAATGAAATATGCCACATATCAATGTTCACAATCTAAGTTAAAATGTTTTAATACAGAGAAAGATATAATCCTAAAAGCTTACTGGTGTTAAATACCAAAGAAACTGTAGAGAAATGGCTGTGGTATCTATTTCACATACCAAAGCCCACGCTGGCTGCCAGGCTCTCTCAGCATCCTAAGTACCTGTTAGAGGGTCTTGGCTCTTCTTATCATTTCTTAAGACTGTCCCCTACCCTGAACCTCTCCAGCCTTTGAGCTTTGTAGGGTAAAAGGGCTAGCCAAAGAAACCTACCCCAGCCCTGAAATCAGAGCCAAGGAAAGAAACCCACCTTGGCCCTGAACTCCGAGCCAGAGAAAGAAACATTTTAGCCCAGAAACCAGAACCAAACAAACACACCCTAACCTGGAAACCAGAGCCAAAGAAGCACACTCTGGCCCTGGAAGCAGAGCCAGTTGTAGAAATATGCTCTGGCTCTGTAACTAGAGGCAACAGTTTAAAAGGGGGGCAGTGAAAGAAACTCATTTGGGTTCTGAAACTGGAGCCATCTCTGCCCCTGACCAACTAAATCAACCAATCCTCGAACGGAAAAACTTCTCCCTGGAAAAACTCTGCCCCTAAGAAGCCCTGGATAAGCCCCTCTGCCTGTTCAGGTATCAGTTGTCCTCCACTCTAGCAGAGACAGACCTCTCCTGGATTCCTCCTTCCCAAATAAATTTTTTTTTTTGAGCTGAAGATCGAACCCAGGGTCTTGCCCTTGCTAGGGGAGCGCTCTACCACTGAGCTAAATCCCCAACCCTAAATCTCTTTCTGAAAAGAGTTTTGAGTGAAGACCTTCTTTTGCTGGTGAGGAGCAGTTACTGCTGGGAAACTCCCTAGGGAGCAGAGCAGAGCAGAGCAGAAGAAATGATACATCTGTGGGGAAGCTCTGTTCAGGGGGCGCAGAGCAGAAGTAACAAGTTTTCACCAGAGCTAGAGCAGATTGCCACACTTCTGCAAGAGTTTCCCCTTCAGCAGAAGTCACATCTTGGGCCAGAGCTGAAAAGAAACAGTCTCTGCTAGGAAGCTCCCTTAAAGGGTGGTGGAGCAGAGCTTCAGCTGTAATGGCTCTCTCTTATAGAGAGGAGCAGGATTGCTACATTTTGTGGGGAGACCATCCCCCAACACACCCCAGCTTCAGATATAGCCTGACTTCCTGACAAGTCAGGATGCTTTTCTCCTCACGGCTGTAGGTATCCAGGATATCTCTCTTCACAGTTGCAGGCATAGCTTGACTCCTTGACAAGTCAGGATACCTTTCTTCTCAAGGCTGTAGGTATCCATGATACCACCCTTCCCAGCTGCAGATATGGCCTGACTTCCTGACGAGTCAAGATACCTTTCCCGCCAGAGCTGTAACACATACGAGCTTCATTTCCCCTTTCCCCAGCATCCTTTCCCTGTATAATCCAGCCATTTCAGCCACATTCTCTTGGTTCTTCTTCCTCTTCTGATCCCCTCTCTTGACCATCTCTGTTCTCTTCCTATTTCTGCTCTACTCCTCTCTCCTTTCTGGCCCAGTGTATTCTGCTGACTGTGTCCAATCTGCTGCTTCCTCTCTTTGTTCTGGAATCTTCCAGATGCCACTGGCTATTCTCTCCCTCAAATCCAGAAAAAAAAAAACCTTCTCAGCATACCTTGGAGCAGTCATGTCCTCAATTTCATTCATCTGATTCTGAAACCTGGGAGGAGCATATATAAGCCTCTCTCCTAGTAGAACCAAGCTGTTGATCTGACTCTCTTAAGGTGTATATGGATCATTTGTTTCAGGTGACTTCTGCAACCCACCAAATTTGACTCCAGATTTTAGAGTCTGCCACTTTATCCTCTTCTTTCCTTCACCTGCTTTAACCATTCATCTTTCTTCACATACTCTGTGTCTCTTGTGTCCTAAAGACTGCTATGCACTCATGGGGTACCCATCACCTGGGTAACTCTTCATGTCTCTGGCCTGCTATGTCCTCATGGGCATCTCTCTACTAAGATGCTTACTCCTCTCCTTCTATTGGAGACCTCACTTTTACCAAAAGATAATTAAGACATTCAAGATAAAAGATAAAGATAATGAAGACATTCAAACAATCAAATTCTTTAATGTGCTCATAGTCATGCTAAGTACAAGTGTAATTCATTTACCTAGACAAGCTAGACAAGCTTTATTTCGACTCCTGTATATGTTTTCAAGGTTAAGCCTAAAGCAAGTAACTAAAAACAAGTGAAGTTTGTTTAAATCAAGTATACTTAATAGCTAATGCTTCAAGTTCTTCAGAGGTCTGCTGAACGTGGCATTTAAAGTGTTTAATGAAAATCTTTCCCAGAGGAAAGTACTAACTATTAGTAGCAATCCTAAGGTCTACAAAGAAGATGGGGCACAGAGGACTCCACCTAGATTTTGGTATTGCTAACCACTGGGCAAAGAACTGTCCCATACTTCAACTGCCCGAGCCGCCCAAACTGTTGACACTGTTGGGTTGAATGCCCTACTCTGCCTTGCCAATAGGTCACTTTTCTCTTCTTTTTGAGCTGAGGATCGAACCCAGGGCCTCGTGCTTGCTAGGCGAGCACTCTACCACTGAGCTAAATCCCCAACCCTTAGGTCACTTTTCTCAAGTTCTTCCTCCACAGGAAAATCTCTTAGACATTCTGGGTCTGGCAGCAAAAGGAGATGTAAAGCTGTCCTGTGTAACAGTCAAAGACCTATGATCTCTGTCCCCCAGTGAAGCTACCAAGACCATGGGAGCCTACGGTACCATTCAGGTAGCTGGTGAGTCTCTGTCATTTTAAATGATAAAGAGACCATTTGGAGTATATTTTCTACTATAATTTATCCTTCTAAGTTCTCTGATAGTGTTGATGGCTAACTTTATCACTTTAACAGCATCAAATACCCAATTCTTCCCTAAGGATGCAGCTGCCTGGTCAGTTCATTTCATTTCGAAGGTAAAATCAGGCCTCATTTTTCTAGAACTACTAGGTTTCCTGCTGAGAAAGGCAGCCACAGATACAGTTCCTGACAGGCTTCAGCCTGAAAGAGATAAACTCACAAAGCAGGTTTCAATGTAACTTTTTACTATCCCTCTATTTAAAGGAACTTGTGCAATGACTGATCTAAGTGATCGACCACTTGAGTCCCATGTTAAATAATTGGAAGGAAAGAAAAGGTCTGAAGCTTGTGTAAGTTATGAGGGTCTAAGAAAGTAATTTAGGGTGTGTAAACACAAGCTGTTAAGGTCTGAGAGTGTGAAAGCATAAGTTGTGAGGGTTAAGGAAAGTCATTTAAAGCATGTAAATGCAAGTTGTAAGGGTCTTAAGAGTGATTTAAGGTATGTGAAAAGTGAAAAAAATGTTTCAGATTTCTTTCCTTCTCACTATGCTATTGTTGTACTAAGACTTCTAAAGTTCACACTTTTAACATTAACCATTAGAGTTCTGATAAGCTATTAATCTACCCCTGGTAAGGCACTGACTACTATTATCATAGACACAAAGTCAAAAATTTGAATTTCCTTTGGTGGTCTTCTAAGTATAGACTTAAAAGTGCCTCTCATTGTGCTGAAAACATCTCTATCTAATCCATGTATCTGGACAAGGAAAACATGTTCAGGATTTTAACCCCAAATCATTTGGGAGGGGCATGGTTACCATAGCTTTTGCTATGACTCAAAGGCATGTGTCTGCTGCTTTTTCTGTAGTGTGGCTTTTAGCATATATTGCAAACAGTTGCAATGGTAGCATATCTAAATTTTTTATCTCTTTTGTAAACTTATAGAATTCTTGTAAGCTTCAGAGAGTTGTGACTTACATACAACAGTCACAGCTCAAAGGGATTCCAGGAAGTACTTATGTGTAGTTGGAGTTTTTCTGCCTGGCCCACAGTCAGGACAAATCTTTCTCACCCGCCAGGCCCATAGATGCTCAGACCCAACCAAGTAAACACACAGAAACTTATATTGCTTACAAACTGTATGGCCATGGCAGGCTTCTTGTTATCTACTTCTTCTATCTTAAATTAGTATATATACATATATAATATCTTAGATAGAATATATTAAGTATTAGACTCAGGTTCCTTAGGATAGGACACCTTTTGGAATGATCTTTGTAGCATGCCACCTACCCATGCTCTAGACTTCCCTGGATTTTACTATGTGTTTTTTGCTTGATATTGTTTGCACTTATTGTAATTCCAACTTATCTAGGTCATTATCCCTCATTACTCTTGGACAATATTTGATAACCATTTCTTTGTATATTGTCTTCTACTAGGTTAGAACCTTCTTATTTAGACAAAAGGGGGAGATGTAGTGGGTAGCCATCCCAGCATTGGCCTGGAAGTTCCAACCCCCATTGAGGCTTCTGTAATGGTCACGCCCACAAGGCGGGGTGGGGGAAGGAAGCTGAAGACCCAGGATTGAGAGGAGGTCTCTCTTGGTTCTGAGACCCTGGACGCTGGAGGCAGACCGAGAGAGTTCTCCAGAGAGCACCGCTGGACTGTGCCATACCTTTGCCAGACCCTGCAACCTATCCCTTCATTTGTAAGTTACCCCACAAAATAAACCTCCCTTTTAACTACGTGGAGTGGCCTTAATAATTGCATCAACACTTATGCCAACCCACAGCCTACACTTTCCCCACCTACTGCCTTTCCATGGTGGTGGGCTCCCCCTTCCCCTGGTCTTAAGACTCTTCTCCTCCCCAAACTACCAGAACTATGGGCCTGCGAGTTTCAAGTGTAACCCAAGCCACACCTTTTCCCCTGTGCTCCTTAACCTTACTTCTATTTATAATCTGTACCTGTCCGATTTCCGAGCAACTGCAAAGTGCTCCAGAACTGCCTATAACATGCTCGCCCCAGGTATTCCTTCAGAACCTGCAGTCCAGACTGCTCCAACTGAGCTGCATTTCACTCGCCCCAAGTGATCCCTCAGAGCCCAGGCAGTGAATGAAACAGCCGTCCCTCTCTCCCTCCTGGCCTTCGGCCACCACTCAAGCCATCCTGGACCTGACAACTGCACTCCCGTTTCAGTTAAGAAGCAGTTGCAGAAGAGATTATGTCACCCATTGTCATCAACAAAAGGGCTGGAATGTCAGATCACAAAGAAACTCAGGACAAATCGCTAACTAGCATGACTATTTCACAGACCAAAGCCCACACTGGCTGCCAGACCATCCGAGTATTAAATGTTCCTGTTACAGACTCTTGGCTCCTCTCGTCACTTCTCTCCCCTGCCTCCTATCCTGTACCTCGCCAGCCCCTTCCCTCCCCTCCCCCCCCCCCTTCCCAGTCCTCTTCCCCTCCTCTCCTCTCCCCTTCCCTTCCTTTCCCATAGCTTCTCTTTACTGTATAACCTTGCTATTTCTGCCATGCACTCTCTTGAATTTTCTCCCTCTCCTGAGCCCCTTTCTTGTCCCTTTTTCTTTCCTTTCTCTCTTGCTTTCCTACTATCTCTCTCTCTTCTCATGCCTGAGTCTACTCTACTGGATGTGTTCAATCCTCTACTTTCTCTATCTGCCTCTGGCTGTTCTTGCCCTCATATCTACAACACAAAACTTCTTCTCACCCATACCTATGAGAAGTCATGTTCTCATTTTCATTCAGTTGCCACTACACCAGAAACAATAAAATAAACAAATCTGGCATTTAATTTAAAACGTAGGGCAAAAAAATGGATCAAAATTACGTGGAAAAAAGGCACAATAAATATAATGGCAGACATTGAGAAAATTAGATACATCCAAAGAAGCATGCAAAGGAGTGGAAATAAAAGTTAAGTCTCTTGAAAGTGCAAAGGCACTTAAGGCTGGCAAGATTGAAAGAAGGGTAAAAATCCTATAAATGGAAACATTAGGAATATAAAGTGGACCAAACCCAGAAGCAGGAGAGATTCACATGTAGGGCTGTATTGTCTTGGAAGATGAGGCTGGTCTCTCAGGTTCCAGTGCATCCTGTAGTGTGGTAGGGATGACAGTGCTTCTCTAGATTTCAAAAAACGAAACCACATTAGAAAAGACAGTGAGACTATTTGGTAACTTTCATATCAAGGAACTATTTTCCCTAGAATCTCTTTCAGGATGTCCTAAAAGAGGTTGTGTTTCATTTCTGCCTTTAGGAATGCTCCTGTGAATACATTGAAATTCCAGGGCACTTTGTTATAATTACAGGAAGTGTAATGGTGTTCTCCATAGTGTCTTGACAAATGTTATTTGTTGTGCTTTCTTTCACCCAGAACAACCTCTTTAACCATACCCTCATACATCCTTGAGGCTTGACTGCTATATTTCAAACTACAGGTGAAAGATCATTGAAATTAGTCATCCAGGTTAATACAAGGTCACTATTTGGTTACAGTTATCAATCTGATTTTTCTAGGTTTGATGTGGGCTTTCTGTGTCTGTAAATTTTAGCCATGGTTTATTTCAGATTTTAAAGGGCAAATTGCTTTTTGAAAGGTTGAGGTGCATATAGGCCCACTCACTGGAAACCTTTTTTAATATGGTAATATTTTTATAGAGAGACATGAAATTCCAAAATTTACCTCCATGATTACTCAGCTTTAAAATAAAATAAAGACTACACCTATTATAAGAACTGCTTTATTATATGCAAGGTAAATTTTTCTTCCATTTATATAACAAAGGCAAAAAAAAATGATTTTTAAAAACGCCCCTTCAGAATCACTCATTTTAGAGAGGAAAAGAAAAGGTGTGGATTTTAATGGGTAGGCATGTGGGGGAGAATCTGGAAGGAGTTGTGGGAGAGAAATCTGTGATCAGAATATACTGTATGAAAAATATATTTTCAATAAAAAGAAAATAAAATTATGTTCATTTAAATGACAAATACTCATTATTAATAAAAATTTCATTTTCACTGGTATATAGCTGGATGTTTTTTTGTCCTGACCACTGGTCCCAAATAAACACGCAGAGGCTTATGTGAATAATAAAGTTCAGCCAATAGCTCAGGCTTATTATTCATTATTTATGATCTGCCACATGGCAGTACCTTTATTAGCAAGGCACATTCATTTCCTGTTCCCTCTGCATTGGCTGGGGACTCCTGACTCCGCCCTCTCCTTCCTATTGTCCTTAGTTTGGTTGCCCTGCCTATACTTCCTATAACTTGAATCCATCCAACATCAAAAGAACATTTTTAAAATAACTATTTTCTGCACTGTATGTTTCTAATGTAAATGTTAGACTTCCCAATTATTGGTCATTTTGGGCTACATGAAAAGACAGTTACTCACACTAGGAAGAAAACACAGCCCACATTAATAAGTCTTTCAATTAAGACATAATGGAGTGTTCCTTACAAAATATGTAATGCTACAAACTGAAACTACAAATAGCAGCCAAGCATTTACCCAAAGTCAACTGTTTGTTACTGTTGTCAATGGATAGTTACACTTAGAGCTACTGTTTAAATTTATTCTTGGATATAAATTAGCAATTCCTGATAACTCTTTCAGAGTTATGAACAACATTTAACATTTAACATTTAACATTTAACATTTCTCTTCTGATTTTCTAAATCACCAGAGTTTGTTGGAATCTCTGTTGCATGAGTTTTGTCTGGTGTTGGGTAAATAGTTCTACTAGAGATGGTTGGGTACTAGAAGATTCCGCCTCATTCTGTCACAGAAGTACAATGTATTATTATGGGTCCAGATTGCAGGCCCACTTTAACAATTCAGGGACTAAAGTACTAGCATCAACCTAGAAATGATTTCTCAAGATTGAGAAATAAGAAACACTTTTGTCTTTACACAGTGAGAACTATGATTTTGAAGTGTTCCTTTTAAATGTTTTACTTCTCATTAATTTTCATCTGAACAAGCTTGCCAAAAAAAAGACATTATTTATGTTGGTAAAATATCATCTGGTGGAATTACAAATATTGTGTTGGTTTTTTTTTTTCACATCTGTTAGAATAAAAACAGGACTTATTTAGTTAGTGTTAACTAATTTTGGAGAAGGCACTTGAGAAGTCGGAGTTGTTTTTGCTTTTGTATAATAACATATTATACATAGTGTAATAACACTATGTATACTTTCACAGTCAACAGATACCCAGAGACAGCATTGTTTATACAATTCTTATTTCTTCTATTATAGTACACTGATAAAGCAGGCATGAATGGAATGTCTTTCCCCCCCTTGTTAGAATAGTATAGTCCTGTAAAGATTTCAGTTCTGAACAGAAGATAACATAATTTTGTTCTTAGGATTACTTCTAGTAACAAAGAAACAAATTAAGGTACTTGAACATGTGGAGTTGGCTATATTAGTGAATGTTAACAAGTGTGGACTGAAGAATTTCCTCAGATCTCAGATGATTTTTAGTTATAAACATTGCTTTCATTTATTAGAATATTTACTTTTGATTCCCTCATTCACTTTACTGACACTATCTGGGTTTTTCTGCCCAGGTCCACTCAAACAAAAATTTTAATTTATTAACATGTACAGGTAGGCTGTAAGCATGGTACTGTGGCTGATGTGCAATGTTCTGACAGTAAGCCTACTTCAGGTTAGCATGTCAGGGGTAGACTATGGATGACTAGTTTAGGTTTATTTTGTGATTAATTTCCTCTCTTTATTAACCTGTATATGAGTATGAAAAGATGTGTAAGTCCTATAGCATGTTTTCTTCATTTCTGTACTTGGCATTTCTAGTCTAGCCCAACAGAGGATCTAATTGCTGGTGAGACTTCCTATGCCACTTCAAAACAATGGGAGGATCATTATCTATATATTTCATTATACAGACACAAATTTCTCTGCAATTTTGCTAACATTAACATTAAAAACACCATTATTTTGCTAACAAAAATATTAATGTAAAATATAAATTTGTAAGTCATATGTAAAAGGAAAATTCACTAGTAGGGCTGCCTTAGCTGGGACTCATATTCAATTATAACTTTTAGAGAAAGCAAAGAAATATGCAATGCAGTTGATCTGTCTCCATTTACTGATTCAACAATTACTTTGTTGGTGTTTGCATCTTGTAGCCAATTATTGCAAACTAAGTCACATGCCAGAAGAAATAATGCTCTGGGATTATCTTTACCTTGTCATGGAAGAAATGGGCACAAAAATATGTGACATTCCATACTGCTGTATGTTATATCTGTGTGCTAAGGAAATACAAAAGAGAGGATACTTATATTTTTTTTCTCAATAAGTGGATTCCCAGTCCCACAGTTGCTGAAGTGATGTGGGGGTCAACGTTCTGAGAATGCTTTATAAACACAAGATAAAAGACTGATGCAGAAAGTCCTTCATGCAGATGGGTAGTTGGTTGTATGATTGACACTAAGTGTGAACATGAATGTTGTATTTTGTGAATAACAAATAGGTAGCACACAGGACTACAGAGGAAAATGTCCCTGAGGGCATGCTCTCTCTTTATCTCTGTGTGTGTCTCTCTCAGTATCATTTCTCTGTATTTCTCTTAATCTCTCTCTGTCTCTGTCTCTGTCTCTGTCTCTGTCTCTCTCTCTCTGTCTACACACACACACACCACACACACACACACACACACACACACACACACACACACACACACACCTCTTTCGGCCATTGATTCCAAGATTTTCATTAACAAGAAAATATGAACCAATGAATATTTGTATTTCTAGATTCTACCTTTATATGTGTGATATATTTAATATATTTATGGGAGAAACCAACAACTAGCAATGTCAAAAATTAGGAAATTTTGTAAGAACTTAATACATGTGAGAAAGCAGCATTAAAGGTCAGTTACTCTAATGTTTTGCCAAGCCCAATTCATTCCAATTCATAAATGGAAATACAGGATTTAATTTGAGAATGGTCTATAGGGCCATAAGGATGCCCAACCCAGCATTTCATTTCAATCTGATGAAACTGACATTCTCATATTGGACTTTACCTTTTTTTTTTTTAATTCAAAGATCTCTAGAAGATAGAGGAATGATAGCCTAGAATTTATGAAAATTATTTTTGTTATTATTTTCATCATTCTCTAGGCTTAGCAATGGCCCTTTTCTCCTACCACTTTGTCTGGTGATTCTTATGAGAAAGCTGCATGTGGCTCTCATCTTCCTCAACATAGCTGGCACTTACCCTACCCTGAGAATTCATTGAGTCATTTCCTGCTGATAAACATCCGATATGTAGTCACGATCGTCACCTATGCATGCAATACAAAACCAGCTTCTCTCCTTTTCAACAAAGATAGCATTTGAACCAGCCTCTAATCTTACCTACCACTTTCTCCCCTTTCAGAACCAAGCTGGCAATTCTCATCTTGAATAGCTTTAAAATTGCTCATAGCAATCAATGACAACCGAGGCATCACTAAAGAATTTCTTTTATCTCTAAGCTCCAATTTAGATCTGTCATTAAGCTTGAGTAAGCTCGAGCTGTCGGCACATTCTCCTTCATCACATGCTCCAAGCACAAAAAGTCAACTTTGAAATCAAATTTGTTCTGTCTCCTACTGTACTTTGTAATGGTTTTGTATGAACAATAAACTTCGTGGAATAGTACTGTCAATCTTTAGTAACTTGGAAAAGTCTGGCTTTAAAGAAAGTAAAAACAGTGATGTGCTGCCAAAACTCAAGAGTGTGGTGACAGCAGCCATCAGTCCTGTGTAGGTGATGTTGGCTGGGTTTTACTGGTGGGAATGCTGAGTGTTAATGTCAGATTGGAGGAATGAACTTTGAGAATGAACAAGATATGGAGTCTTTTACCCTTCTGGATGAATAATCCTTGGGGAGTTCATCTCCTTTTTATATTTTTTTTTGGTCTTATCATCTGTATTATGAGTCCACTTTAGTGGAAGAGTCCTGAGACCCACTCCTAACATTTTGCCTTCATACCTACTTGACTTCTCATTGTGTATTATTATTGTTAATGAATTAGAGACGCTATCAAAAGGAGCACACTAGCTTCAAAGCATCTCTGGACTGCAACAATGTATTCTTTGGGTTCTGACCCTGAGGAATAACTGTCTTTTGCAGAACGCAGCTTCTGTCCCATTGCCAGATTCTTTGGCCTCAGCGACGTACTTAAGTGTACTTTAATCTTCTGTTATTTTGCAAATATGCTCGTGAAACAGTCTGCCTGTACTGCCAGCAGTGCCAGTCTGAAACAAAGCCATAGAGATCTGGCAGCTTTTCCATGCAAAACAGTCAGCAGCTCCAATATGTTTAGGGCATCCTCACTCAACATGATGGAGCGTTCCCTAAAAACAGCTTCACAAGCCCATGCCTGCATTTCTTCTCTTGCCTATTTAAGAAAGAAGAGAGCTGTCCTGTAGTCCTTTTTTATTTTATAAATAGTGTTGTTTAAATCATTCTTTGTTAATCTGTTACCTTGTGAAGAGACTGCCTAATGATAATAGAACCAAGTCATTATATCAAGAAGCACCACATTGACAAAGCATCTGAGAATCTTCTCCACTCACAATTCCAGACTGCAATACAACTTTTAGCAGACCATCACTCAGATCAAAGTTACCTTGGGTGATTCTGTTTTTACTCCCCTATCAGTATCAGACTTTGATCCTGTCAGTTATCCACTTTAGCCCATTATATCTGATCCCAGTATATCTGGAGCTGATTCCTTACATATACCTCGTTGATATCACTCCCTGATTATTCCTTCCTGAATGATTGATTTGTGGTAGAATCTGATATTAACTTGGGGTACAATTTCTTGCTCAGTCAAAGCATGTGTTGCTCCTTAGGAAGTCATATGTTAGTAGATAACCAGTCCATTAGGTTCTTTATCCTAAAGTATTAATGACTAGTAAATGAAGACTCAGCTATCCAAGTTATAAACAGCATTTCAGCACCAAACCACACTATGTTAGCTGAAGACCTGAGAAGCAAGCAGGGGCTTCTAGCAACATTCAGCTCTTATAGCATGTGTTCCCCAGGTTCCTGTGGCCGTCAGAAGAGAGCCTTGGATCCCTTCAACTGAGGTTACAGATTGTGATGAGCCTCCATGTAGGTGCTGAGAATTGAATCTAGGTCCTCTCAAAGAGTACACAGGGCTCTATAACTTTCTGGCCTTCAATCTAGCCCTAGATTATGATTTCTTACCACTGCTTTATGATTACCTTTTCCATATCACTGCGTAGTATAAAGAGATATCAACTAAAATATATTTACTTTTTTATGTGCAAAATAATGCCATACATTTGTCAATCTCAGTTGTCATATACTCTGTTATTATCACTTCTAATAAAAAAAAAAAACAAGAAAAAATTCTGTCATACTTTGAAATGTCATTGATTGTAAGTGGCACTCAAGTTTAAAGATGTTAAATTATGGAAAATATGGTAATATGATAACCTTGACCCAGAAAATAAAGAAACTTTTGCCTATAATATCAAACAATGTTAAACATGTAATCAGATATCACAACAAATGCATAGTGTATAATATAACAAACTTGTGTCTGTTCTGGGATTGGTTAGCAAATGTATGAAGTTGAAAGAAAATGTTTGAATATTCATTAATGTGTCATAGAATCTGCTAGGCTGTCATTTGTAACACAAATCTTAAAAGGTCTTATTAGTAGAAAAAATATGTAACCAGATATTGGGGTGGATGCTGGAAGATCAGAGAAGCAGAACAAGTCACAGCTTACCTCACCTCGTCAACTGATCAGCCGATCTTGTCTCCTCAAACTAGAAACCTCTGAGTTCTCATCCAGAATGGATCTCAGCTGAACTCCTGCTAAAAAGCCTAAAAGCTAAAAAGCCTCTAGTTCCTTGTTCTCATGCCTTATATACCTTTCTGCTTCCTGCCATTACTTCCTGGGATTAAAGGTGTGTGTCACAATGCCTGGCTCTTTCCAGTGTGGCCTTGAACTCATAGAGATCTAGATGGATCTCTGCCTCTTAAGTGAAAGGATTAAAGGTGTGTGTGTGCCATCATTTTCTGGACTCTATGTTTATCTAGTAGCTGTTCTGCTTGCACAATATATTGGGGGACACAGTATCACCATAGCTATTGTTTCATTTCCTTAATTACTGTTTGAAGACTAATGCAAGTGTTTTTATCTGCATTCTGTTTCTGAAATATTTTCAAATTCATTTTTGATTATACAGAGGCAGCATTCTTTTATACTATTTTTTGCAGAGGAGAATATACATCATTGAATTTATGTCTTTTTGATTTTTGATAGTGATACATACACTAAAAAAATTCTGGTTTGGATTCTGCTCTGGTATTCTCTTTACTATATATTATTACTGATGGACTCTGATAGGTTCTTTGTATGATACTTAAATAGCTGTTCATTTTAGTGTTAACATTTGTGTCCAATGAATTATTCTACTTCTGCAGCTTCTTTGCATATTCATATATTGTTCCCAAACTAGAGACAAGAAAATTTCAATGAAACGAAACAAATCTGTATCAATGTCCAAATATGGGGTAAAATCCATGTTTATTTACATGGGGCATTACTGAAATGTGTCTTATTATAAAAGTTAATTCCCTTTACCAAACACACAGCGTTTGATTTTTTTAAAAAATTTTCTTTTTTTTTTAAGATTTATTTTATTTATCATGTACACAGTGTTCTGTCTGCATGTATCCCTGCAGGCCAGAAGAGGGTACCAGATGTCATTCCAGATGGTTGTGAGCCACCATGTGGTTGCTGGGAATTGAACTCAGGACCTTTAGAAGACCTGTCAGTGCTCTTAACCTCTGAGCCATCTCTCCAGCCCATGATTTTTCATATTAGTATACTACTGTGAACAGCTGTACAAGACTGCTTTGATAAATATTAGCAAAAGTGAAGTTTTAGATCTGAATTTTTCTTTGAGACTAACAGGTGCAGTTGCTTTTAGGATGTGCAATTTTCTTTTTGGTGGAAACATAAAAATAAATCTGAGGGAAAAATTCTGGCCCACATAACTAAGAAGTGGTTATTTTCAAAAATCAAGGTATTGGACAAAGAAACATCCCACAAAAGCTGCTGGGGTGCTCTGTAAGTAAAAGTTCATATTTATGAAACAAAAATGACATCCAAGAGAAGAATCTCCACCGAATGTTCTTTATCATTTTCTTTTTTTCTTTTGGTAAATGATAAATGATTTGAATTACAAGACTTGAATTCAACTTTTGATCCTTTGCTTATGTAAAATGATACTATTTCTGCCAATGAAATTCCTTATTAAAAGTCATTTAACTATTTGATGAAATATCAAGATATAATATCACCTCTGTTATTTATTGTACAATAAAATACATTTAAGGAATTAAACATATGGCTTTTAAAGATTTCAACTAGTTTTACCTTCCACTTACCTACAAATACAGGAAAAGGTACACAGGTAAACTTGTGAGAGTCTGAGAATGTCCTTAATTGCTGCTGCTTGCTTTCTTCATTCAGACCTTTCCTGTCAGAGGAGGAACATGGTGAAAATTTTTCTTTCAACACAGTTAGCCTACCACACACAAATTTTAAGAAAAATTGTAAATGAGTTCTGAGAGTCATAAATGTGTTTCAACCTGGTCCCAGCATCTTTCTGATTCTTTATTCCTCCCAGCAAAAGCTTTATCTTTAGACTAGATGCTCCAAAATCCTGAGTCCCTTGGATTAGTACTCTCTCCTTCCTCTTGAAGGTAGAGGTAATGAAACCAGGTGGTGGGGAGAGAAATTTGAGATATTTCAAAAGATAATGTATGTCTTTAAACTGTTAGACTCTGAGGGAAATGCAGGCCATTACAGAAGAAAGTCCAAATCACATTGAAGAACCTAAAGGTTTGGAGTAGTAATGGATAGCTCAGAAAATCAGAGAATATCAGTAATGCTTGAAAAAAGACAGGGACAGTGAACACATAATTTTGAGTGCCAATATATGCATCAGAAATTCTGGGTGTTTTTTTTTCCAGTGACTGTTTGCAAAGTGAATTCTTTTTAATGTGGACAAAACTAAGGCTGAGAACATTTAACTCTTTTTCAAGGTAATTAAATGTAGTGAATGACAAAGTTATATTCGAAGTCCAGTTTGAATGGATCCAAACTCCATTCCCTTTTTGATATTCTATTCCTTCTTCAGGGTGCCTGAGTTTGTTGCTTCAGCAAGGAATTACATGGAAGAGACTGAGAAAGTCTCCAAATGTCAGCTCATTCTCCTTTAAAAGATTTTGCCACAACTGTAGAACTATGGCCTAAGGGTGTGTGATAGAATCTGACCCAGACCGTGGAAAATACAGCTGTCATTACTTCTTTTCCTTTCCCTGCCGAGTCCCTAATGGAAAATGAATTTCGATTTCTTTTCTCTTGATATTCATGGTGTTTTACTTTCATAGGATTAACTTGTGTAATTGATGTTTTCTTTAAATATAGGATAGATTTTAATAGGGTTAGTTCCAACAGATTCACACTTCTCAATAAAACAACCTCCAAGTAGGTAAAAATTGTATTAGTTTGGCTGGTGCCAAAATGTGAGTAGCTATTAATGTGAGGTCTGTGGATTTTTTTTTTTTTAACTGAAAGAGTGATTCTCTGATTCACTGCTGAAAATTGGAGAAGCTCTTCTGATTTCATTTGCATGTGGAGATTTTCTATTATGACTGTATTCAATTTAGCACACTGAAATGTAAAGTCAATGTCTCATTTAATCTGCTGCCTGAGCCAGTATCTCTGCAGAGAGAGATATCCTACCTCTACATGTACATGTGAAAGCGAGCAATTGTTTGACCACACCACTTATTAATATAAATCAACATTTACAAAGAAAGCTTTCTCAGTTCCAACAATTCATATTTATATAAACAGAAGAGTAATGGCTTGCAAAAAAAAAAAAAAAAAAAAAAAAAAAGAAGCTCCAATAGGTTTTTGAGCTTCTAGAATTACCCCAAGAGTATAGACAGGATTGAAATATTTTAAGGTGTTTTGGGGTGGAGCATTGATAAAGTATTTTCATGTTTGCTGAGTGCCTCTGAGCTGGTGGATTCATACTCATAAAAGCAGAAGCCTGGAATGGTTATAATACGCTTAATTAACTCTAAGCTTATTTAATGCCCTAGTCCAGATGAACTCTAGATAGAAAGACATAATACATATAGCTCATTAAAAAATAATTTGGATTTCTCTACTCTATATTTGCATAAAGTTCAGGTTCTCATCCTGAAAGTATTAATTATTTTCTAAAATTATTGTTGAAAAATGGATACCCGTGAAAAAATGGCAATTAGAAAAATGGCAGCTAACAGAATTCAATTTCCCACAACATACCCTTGCCAATTTTACATGAGGCTTTTTTGTCTTGAAGAAATGACCTTTTAAAATAGGATTCTGATATGTGTGTGTGTGTGTGTGTGTGTGTGTGTGTGTGTGTGTGTGTGCATACAAAAGATTTCTTGGCAAAAAGAAAAATATAAAACACACAAAATTAATTTATTTGTCTCTATTAATATGAATGAGAAATACACATGCTAGATCCTTTGTGTTTCCATAGGGAACAGCTTGTTTTTGCTTTGATTATAGTTTCAAACTCATTTCTTTAAGGGCAGCATGCTTTATTTTAGGAAAATATATGCAGTGAATTAAAAGTATCCTATTAACTGTTATTTAAGAAAAATCTCACGTTACATACTATTTGAATTTTGTGGTAAATTGCTAACAATGAACAAAGCTGGAAATCAGCCTTCAGCAAAGGCAATATAGTAGCATCCACATATGAAAAGCAACTTGAAGGCACTACTGAACGCTTATTTCAATTTCACATCCATCATTTTTCTCAAGTGTTTTCTCTGTTGCATGTGTATATGTCAGGTCTATTTTATGTAAAGATGCAGGCAAAGCATTACACTCAGTACCTTTATATTTGTAAACAAAGAGAGGAAAGACAGAAAAGTAGACAGGAAGGAAAGAAAGGTATCAAAGTGAAAAAGCGAGTCTTCAGTTTTTGTTCACATATTCTGGGTACGATGCTGTGTGTACAAACCATTTACATGATGTCATCTGATGATGATCATATTTGGATATTATCATGGTTTTCCAGGATCTCGACAGACTAAATGAGTATGCCTTATACAAATGGGTGTGTTTAGTTCAAATATCTATCTACTCGCTACTCTGCTCGACTTTCCAAGATTCTGTATCTTATTTTGTGACTTTCTCTTTAACAAAGATAATTGCTACAAGTAAACCAAAGTAGGCTAAGCATAAAAATACCAAATAATACTCAGTTGTAAAAAATTCCCTCAGTAGCTTTTTCTGAAAATGGCGTCTCCTCTCAAAGTCTCTCTCAAATATTTTGGGAAGTCTCATAGAACTATTAGTTTTTTCTCTTTCTTTTCTTTACATTCTTTACATCTTTCTTTCTGTGTGTTCCTAAAGTAACATGAAAGTTAACAATTATTGCCAACACAGTCCTTCAAAGTTTCATAAAAGCAACTGATCATTCAATTGAGTTTTGCTAAGATCCTACCACACTAAAGCTGTCTTCCTCTGGCAAAGCTATAGTAATTGCTCTTGGTGAGGTCTCTCCATGTGACCAATTTGTTTCATGTTTAAGCAGAGAGAAGCTGGTTTTGTCTTCATTGATAGGCTGCTGGAATACATATGCTCCAGATTCATGCTTCCATGGTAGCCATTTCATATCTCAGTTCCCTCACGGAGCGTTTTCTAATAACCCCTCTCAGTTTTTTTTTTTTTTTTTTTGAAGTTGGATTACCTGGGACATAAGTATGATGCTAAGAGGCTGGGCTGAAGAATAAAGCCCCTGTGCCTAACTGCCTCTTCTTTCTAAATTACATCACTATCATAGAGAATGTCTCATTTATAAGGAAAATGTATTTTCTAGGTGGATATGAAAGTAAAATAATTGCTGGTGGACTCAGCCTCCCCATTTTTCAGTTCGGCAGGAATCCTTGAGCACAGCTCATGACTGCGCTGGGCAGCAGCCTCCCCTTTCTCTCCCAATTTCTAGTTCATGTGTTATAAAGCCGATTTGCTGGACCATATCTAATGACTTTATGCTATTTCCATTTAACTAATGTTATTGTTTTCAGGGAATGGAGGCAAGTCAGGTAGAAAACAGGGTTTGAGTGTGTGCTCATGAAATTTCTTCTGTGCCTGTTATTTTAGAGACATTTCAATTTAGCTCAGGCTATTTTTGCCAGTGTCAGTTGAGGTAAAGGGTTGGGGCCTGATTATGGACAGGACAGTTTGTTTGCCTGAGAGTTAATGGTGCAACAAGATATAAGAAAGCGTTTTGACTTAGTGTGTGGTGACATACAGAGGAAATATCTAAGGTCAAAGAGGTATGTACTTAAGACCCACGAGGATAGAGAGAAAGGAGTTACGAGCAGCATTCTGACTAACATCAGACTTTGGAGAGACACAAGCAGGGAGAGTGTTGTCTGTAGAGCTCAGATAAGCAACTAATCAATATGGAAAAGGATTGCTTATTAATAGTAACAGATAGGATTTTTACAGGACAGTGACACATATGAGACTATCAATAGTGATGAATATGAGCCAATGCGTGTCGAGCACAGAGGGAGGTTTCCAATGAGGTTTCCTTGGCAACAATCGAAAGGAGACCCTTTATCTAGAATACTGAGGGCTGCTTTCTTGTTTATTTCCATGAACATGAACTTGTCTGCTCAAAGTGCTTCAAGGACCTATTTCAAAATAAATTGTATGCATTCTTTGAAAATAAACATGAGCCTCAGGTGAGACATGTGTTGCCCACACTGAATCAGAGAATTTAGTCATGAAACAATAAACAACAACACTCACCAAATGGGGCTTTCATGAGGTAATGCTCCTCAGCAAGGTTCATTCCAGAAAGCACAAAGCATACAATGACCTCATCCCATATGGAATTTGAAACCACTGTTTTAATAGGTAGTATCTTTTCATAGAAGAAATGTGATCTTTTTAATACTATGTAGGAGTATTAGAAATATTTTAAACCTTGATCGAGAGTGAAATAACACATTTAAACATCCACTCTATGCCAGGCACAAAATTGATACTGTAGAAATATGAAAGGGTATGTAAGAGAATGTCTAAAATGTTCATACTTACTTCTTCATTAAGATTTTTTATTGTTGGTGCATGCACTTGTGTGTGTGTGTCTCTGTGTGCCACAGTATGCAGTGCATTGGGCTCAGAGGAAAAATTTGTGGGGTTGGTTCTGTCCTTGTTCCATGTGGGTTCCAGGGATCAAACAGGTGTCTAGGCTTGCATGTCATGATGCCATCTCACTGGCCCATGCTTTAATTTTTGCTGACTGGCAGGTAGTATTGCTTAAAGATGGCTACAAGTATGCCTGTCCATATGCTCTTACTCATTTTGCCTGTTTAAAAATATTTATCATGCATGCATGTGTGTGTGTGTGTGTGTGTGTGTGTGTGTGTGTGTGTGTGTTCATTCAGATACCATGGAACTATTGTGGAGATAAGTGGGTAACTTGTAGAGTTTATTATACCCTTCTACCAAGTTGTCATTATGGACAAACTCAATCCCAAGTGGAGCTGAATCTGTATGGTACTCTGTAAGACTGGCTAACCAGTGTTGTTTTGGACATCTGAAAAGAGTTCTAGAAAGAATCACTGATAGAAAAAAAAAGAGTGATATATATATATGGCTTGGGAATGATTCCTGTTTTATTTGCTATCAGGAAAATATGCATGCATAGAACTTACTTTTAACATTTTTATTTTCAATTAAAAACTCTATCACCTGTTTCTGATTCCATTAGGTATTTAATATGTTAATACTAGGGTATGTGGTGAAAAGATGAATACATCATTTAAATAAGGTGGCACTGGTAGAAAACAAGTGAAGACAGAAGGAAGAAGATAAGCTTATTGACTGTAGCTATCAATGAAGGCTATAGCAGAAGGAAGTTGAGGAAAGGATAGGATGAGGACTAGAACATGGACCATTTAAAAGAAGTTCCACCTGATAGGTAATGATTCTCAAACTGGGAATTTACAGATACATGGCTCCCATTGACCAGGACATTATCAAGTGCTATGGATCCAATTAATTTTTTGACTTCATGGCCCACATCAATCCTCACCATGAGTCTTAGGAGCCACTGATGGATTTTTACACAATTAAATAGTTATTTGGGCCAAAGAACTTTGCTAGAGTTTAATTCACTTGTCTAGATTTATATCTAACAAGTGGTTCAGGCAAGACTCAAATTCAATCCTCTATAATTCTGATTTATGTTCTTTTTTTTTTTTTTTGGTCAAATTTGAGAAAACAAAGGCATATTGGTCTAGGTTAGTATTAATATAAATTGATAGTAACTGATTTTAGTTCACCTTTTGAACTTTGTATCTGGATATGCTCAATCTACCATGCAAAATGAGATAATGTTGCATATAGCCTGCCTTCATCCTTTTATATATGTTATCATTTCTAGACCACTTACATTAAGTCTTACAATGTAAATGCTATAAAAGAGTTGCTATTGTGCCATGAGAAGAAAATGCTAAAAAACAATATTGTACATGTTCCTTATAGACAACTTGTTTTGAATATTTTAAGCCACATTTGGTTGGTTGAATCCATTAATGTAGAACCCACAGGAAAGAAGTGTCAATTGTATATATAAGACTGTATAAATTGCTTCCAAGTATCTGTGAACTTATCTATTTAAAAATGTTTTTTTTGTTCTATCCACACAAGAGTATGTACTATATAAATTTGCTTTTTTCCCCACAGGTAAACAAAATATTTAAGAAGAAATACTTGTATCTTTCACGAGCTGGGAAGACATTTAGCAGAGTAGAACCCAAATATCCATCCTTCCTTCCAAGCATACCCAGCTCTTTGTCGGGTGGTTTTGCAATTATCCTTATGAAGAGACAGAGTTTATTTCTCTATGCATAGATAGATTCAAAGATTAACTGCATATTTTTATCAAAACTGGAAATTAGCAGTTATAATTAAAAAATTGCCTTAAAAAAGAAATAGATACTTAGACCAAAAAATAATTGCAATGGTATTTCTGCTTTCATTTATTCACTTTTACCTCAAGAAAGCAAAGATAGTTTGTGGTTGAGAGATTCATAAAGCAGACCTAAAGTGGTCTAGCTAACACCTAGACAATACATAAATAAAGCAACCAGCTGACAGCCAAAACCTGCATAGGCAAGTGAGCTCATCTGAGGGCAGAAGAAATGTGTAGCTTACCTCCAACTAAATCATCCACCTGTAGACTTGTAGACAAACTTTCAGCATTGCAGACTACTGAAGTATTCTTGCCATTTGTTCCCAGCAGCACTGTGGTAACAGACAGGTGGTGAAGATGAAAAGCATGAAACTACATGCGAGATCTTCACTTTCCTCTCCACAGGGGACGGTTATACCCAAGAGACATCACCGAGACATCACCGAGACATCACCGAGACATCACCGAGACATCACCGAGAAGCCCCCTCACCACATCCTTGTGCTTATGAATGTATCAAAGAGAAAAACAATTTATCAGGCACTAAGAGATAGTTTGTTAAAATAAAAACATCTACTGGCCAAATCCTGAGCCACATGACTATTGTAGACGAATTTCTAAACAGTCTTATTAAATAAGAAACACAGAGCCAAATATAGAGGTAAAAACCAAAGAGATCAGAGAACCAGTGAATAGACACGACTAGCCTTAGATGACCACCACGCTGTCACTTTCCCAGAGAAAACTTCATCCTGTCTAAGCTGCGCTTTTATTGCCTTCTCGTTTTGCTTTCTCATTGGCTCTAAGCCCAGCCACATCACTGCCTGTCTATACAGACCTCCAGGTCTCTATAGTTGGTACTGGGATTAAAGACATGTGTCACCATGCTTGGCTGTGTCCTTGACAACATAGACACTCTGCCTCTTATGTGATTGGATCAAGGGTGTGTGCTACCACCATCTGACTTCTGTTTATGGCTCGATATGACCTCTGATCTCCAGGTAAACTTTACTAACATACAAATAAAATATCACGTTTTAGCACAAATAAAATATCACCACAGACAACCTTTAGATTTAAAGATGATAAAGATTTTGTTTGTTCATTGAGGAAATATTTGCATTGATTTGCAAATACATGCATTCATATCAGGTTGCTTATATTTTTTCACCCTATTCTCTCAGAATATAAACGATAATTTTTGGATATCCAAAGAAATATGGTATGCATATAAATCTATAGCCTAAGTCATAAAGACAGAAATGGTGGTAATTTCAGGACAAAGAAAATAAAAAGACAATGATGTAGTGGAGACCATGAAGTGCATATATTATATATGTGTTTAAATTGGTAAGTTTATTCTTGTCTCTCAGGGTACTAAGTAGTGTGTTTATGCATATATACTCACTTATTGAAATAATATTTATATACACATAACATATATTATATATAGTTATACTTACAATCTTATAGCTCATATAAAAGTAACCTATATTGTGTTTCTATATACTAATGAACTAAATTATATTAATTTTATATATAATTTATATTATTATTATAATATGTATATATATACATATACATACACATACATACATAGACATGTATATGTATAATTTTATCTTTATTTCACTTAGAAGGCATACACATGATGGGAGTATTTAACTTAATCCTGAATGTCACTTAACATGAATGGAATCCAAAGGATAATGAGCTATCACCACACTCAAGTCAGTCAGAATAATTGTTATAAAAATTGTAACACCTGTAATGATGCAGAGAAAAGAACTTTTCACCATTGTTGAAAATACAGTAAACAAATACCGTCACCAGGACTATTTTTGTTACTTGCTGATGTGATACAAGATATCTGACAAGGCTCCTGAAAGAAGAGTTATTTTGTTCCACAGTCTGAGGAGGCAGTTCATCACTGTATAGAAAACAGTGACAGGACCTGGAGGCAGCTGACATCCTTGTATCAACAGTCAGGAGGCAGAGGGAGATGAATGCTTGGGCTGGGCTAGCATTCTCCTTCTTATGCTATCTGTGCAGCCTAGGGAATGGCGCTGCCCATATCAAGTAGACAGTCCCTCATAGGACTGCCCACCTGTTTGTGTCCTTGGTTATTCAATCACCTGTCAAGTTAACATCACAATGACAAATGTTTTGGAAGTTCATTAAAATGTAAAGGTAGAGCTGTGCATTAACCAGTGATCCCACTGCTGGATAGGTAACCAGAGAAAATGAAGTCAGCCTGTTCAAGGCCTATCTTCTTCCTGTCTTTGTTGTAGCACTACTCATAACAATATAAGTTTTTTGTTTGTTTTTTTGTTTTTTTGTTTGTTTGTTTGTTTTTGAGACAGGGTTTCCCTGTGTAGCTTTGCGCCTTTCCTGGATCTCACTCTGTAGACCAGGCTGGCCTTGAACTCACAGAGATCCGCCTGCCTCTGCCTCTTGAATGCTGGGATTAAAGGCGTGTGCCACCACTGCCTGGCTCAAAATAAGTTTTTAATGTTAAGTTTCTGAATGTTTATTAAAGACTGGAGTAGGAAGCTTATGGGTATTTTTTTTATGTTCTTACCTCCAATTACCGTTCCTCCAATTGCTCTTCACGAAGTTGATAAAATAAAACTTGCTCTTACTGGTTGTGTACTTTCGAGTCCCTTCTAAAATTTATTATAGTTCCAGGGTCACCAAAAATATCAAAGGCTTTCTTTACACAAAACAAATGAAAAAAAAAAACAAACATATTTCTTTAAAATTCCCAGTTAAGGACTGTGGTTCTCTCTTGAGTTTTCAAGCTGATGAATCAGTCATTACAGTCTGGATTTGTCCCCAAGTTCATATATGGAGGCTCTAATTTATAGTATGTGAGACTGTGATGGCATTAAGAAAAAAGTCATCACATTCGTGCTGTGGGATGTTTTTCTATATGCTGTGAATGTGTGTTGCTCTGTTTGGTTGATAAATAAAGTTGTTTGGCCAATGGTGAGGCAGAATAAGGTTAGGTGGTACATTAGAGCTGGGGATAGAGGAGAAGAATGGAGAGTGTGGCAGACACTGTGAGCTGCCACCAGGAAAAGCAAGATGTGAAAGTACTGGTAGGCCACAAAGCCATGTGGCAATGCATAGATTAATAGAAATGGGCTGAGTTAAGTTGTAAGAGCTACCTAGTGAGAAGCCTGAGCCAATAGGCCACATAGTTTTAACATAATATAAGCCTCTGTGTGTTTATTTGGGTCTGAGCACAGGTGGGAGAGATTTGTCCCAACCACAGGGCTGGGCAGGACCAGAGAAAACTTCTGGCTACACAGATGTAACTAAGTTTAAAAGGAGTGGTCTTTTGAATGAAATCTTTTTCATTCTGATTAGTATCTTTTAAAGAAAAGGACACTTTGAATATACTGTGAGGTGCTGAAGTAGTGTATGAGAATAAGAACAGGCAGTTGAGCAGAGAGAAGAGGAACCACCTGCTTTCCAAGAACTCAACTCAGAGCAGGGCCAACTGCAGCAATGTCTTGCTCATCAACATCAAGATTCCAAACATGTTACAAAATAAATTTCTTTTGCAAATCTAATCTGTGAAATTTTGTTATGGAAACCCTAGAATAATACCACATTAATCATGATATATTTTCTTAATTGTTACTAATGTATATACTTATTTATGTAGCTCTACAGATCCATGCTTTATCTCATTACGAGACCAATCCTTGGTGTTTCTAAGTTTATCCTTGATATTATTAAAATATTCCCTCATTTAAATACTTTGGCACATTTATGAATTAAAGTGTTCTTAAATGCTTATTGTGAGCTGACCTTTTCATGATTTGTGATGAATCCTAAGATATCATATAATTTTTAGGCATCAAAACAATCTCTCAAGATATGAATAAATATCACAGGTGTTTCTTTAACTCCAATATTTAGTAAACAGTAATTTCCTCATAGCATTAACTTTTTATGTTTTTAATTTTGGAGAACATAATATAATTATGTAATTTTCCCCTTTCTATTCCTCCTTCTAAGAGTTCCCATGTACTTTTAAGAGAGAAAAGGCACATGCATTTAAACCACACTTATTTTTTATCAAATATTTAAATATTTAATCAGATATTTAAAGTGTTCAGAAATATATTTATGTTTAGTTCTGAATTTGCCCAATTAATTTTTGGCTCAAATAAAAAATAGTCTTTATATTGTGTGTTATTTCATATTTAAAAAAACAAAAATACAGACTCAAAAACCTCCATTCTAGATATTATTGGTTCCCAAATATAGGTTGAAAATAGAAGCATTTAGCTGTCCATGACATAGCTATAAGCTCACAGCTGTGATTTGGCTATCAACTTCTCTGAAAACTGGAGCAGTAAAGATATTATTTTCCTACCACTTAGCTCAAGATGACACAAAATGAGCATAGAGTCTTTTGCTTGGCATTTGAGGGATTCCATGATTGTTTATTGTAGCCTGCTGTTGTGCTCTGTAGAAAGCAGAGCATGTGTGTTAATCTCTGGGTTGTCCAGCTGCATGCCAGTGGCCATTGGATAAAAGAGACTTTCTAAGTTTCTTACTTCTTTCTTATTAACAAATGTCAGAAACTGCGATAAGAAAGGAGCTTGAGGTTGGAATTTTCCTCCCATAGGAACACATCTCTGAGCTCTTAGGGTTTAGCCAACTTTTAATATTTTAATGAAGGTCTTTTATGTGTCTATGGTGCTTAATATTGCAAATTAAGGTCTATTCTCCTCTCGATATGCACATGTAACTCCATTATGCACCATCAAGAGGAGTGTGAGAGAAAAGCCCCTATCTGCACAGAGCAGCACATGCTTTAAGCACAGAAGGTCAACAATCACCCTTTGACTAAGCAGGGCTACTTAATGAGAACTTCACTGCCTCAGTAAAAGTGTTTCACATTTTAGTCAAAGCACTAGGGTTGGATAATGATAAGTTTCAATATGCTCTCAGTAAAATATAATTCTATAGTTATTCTAATGTCATTCTCCATTTACAAAAGAACAACACTTGCAATCTTTGGTATGAAGGTTACCTCAGGAGTTTCAGCAGACATTTAAGCTTCAGCAGTTAAACTAACTTGGTTAACTACTACATGTTTTCCAATTCAGATTTCTGTGACTTGAATTCTTTAGTTTCCTCACTATGGGCCAATGGTCTATCATCAAGAGAAAACTGCTTGAAAAGCTAGAAAGAACTTCTTCAGATAGCTAATGCTTGCTTAAATGAATGAATAACTCGAGGTTTAAAATATTGTTTAAGAAAGAAATAGTTCATCAATTCATTGTTATTTCTAACAATAGATCAAGCAACAGATATGAGCAAGACAGCACTTGAACAAACCACACATTTTTCTTTGCTTGGAAATGTCCAGACATATTTGAAACTCAGTAGTCTACCTATTGAATGGTGTCTGTGTGTTGTGGAAAGAGCTGTTCATCTGAATACTGTAAGAAGTCGTGAGTAATCTTTCATGTAAAGAGATCAGATGCCTTGTGTAAGAATAAAGTTCTATGTGACAGCTCTATACTTTAGAAAATGAACAATCAGCATCATCTCTAGGATAGAGGTTATTTTAAAGGAAATGCAGGAGGATGGTATTAAATGAATATGCTGAATATTTTGGAAATAAATCATGTCCATCTGACACCATTGATGCTTCAAATGAACATCTTGAAAGTACCAAAAAGCAAAAATTGAAAGGCACCTAAAGGATCACATGGTACATATTCCTCATTTTGTATTCAGGAAGTGGGAGATTCAGAAGTTTGTAATGAGTTTCACCCAGCAGTATTGTATTATAAAGTTATTATATCCATTATGAATCATAATTGCTAATGATTACTCCATTTATTATTTTAATCTATAGTTAGATTACTCTGTAAGAAAAAAGAAAACCCACTGATGTTTTGACAAGAGTTGTTAGAAGACAATGCTGAATGGTGGAAGTTACAGTCTATCATGGCCTGGCAGCTTTTTCCAAAAGCTTGGCAACATGGAAACTCCTACCCACCCCAGTGAAATTTCCTGCTCTCTACCTGCCCTTATCTGAAGAATGTCCCTGGCCTTGGAGGACTGACTTTATCTGAAACCTGTCTCTAAGCCAGATGCCTGATTTCCCTTTAGCTTGAAACTTGGCACAGATTTTGCTAGAAGACTTGCCACATACAAAGCCTTGTGATAGGAGTGTGCCATTTAATGCAAATTAGGGTTTGTCCACAGGCTCCCCAATCCTATATATTCCTTATATTCCGGAATAAAGTTGAACTGTTTCACTGAAAGCAACAGTCTCTTAAAGGGCTGTCTCTATTCATGCCCAAGGGACGCATACAAAGTTTTCTGTTATCACCTCCATACTTATGCCCTTATGGACCAATGACCAACAGTCCAAGAGAGAAAAGGGGACCATGCATGATGAATTTAGTTATTTATTCCTGTTTTAAAAGACACAAGAAAATTTAAGATATTAAGGGTATAAAGAGATAGCTTAGTGATTAAGAACACTTGCTACTCTTGCAGAAAATCCTGGTTTTTTTCCAAGTATCCACATCAAATGCCTCAAAGTTGCCTATATCTTTAGTTTACTGGGATCCAAAGCTGTCTTCTGGGCTCTGCCTCTACTGAACTCATGTGATACACACACATACACACACACTCACATACACATACACACACACACACACACACACACGCACACACACACACACACACATACACACACAATTAGTGCTCGCAGTTTGACTCAGTTACTGGAGATGACATTTAAAAAAAAAAAAAGGTTTGACAATGAAAAAGTAGAGTGGTGAATATGCTTTAACAGTTCCTTTAAGCTGAGGGGGAGAGAATGGAAGGATTAAAAATGGGCTCTGTTAAGGATACACACTGAGGTATGAGGCTCATATAGCTCCACTGTTTCTCATTGCTCCAAGAGTCCTAATAAGGTGAGAACGGTGTAGATGTGTGTGATGCAGCTCAGAAAGACATATAACATGGTTTCTCATTCAGAACAGTCACAACCTTGCCCATCTGAAAGAAAAATGTTCCATGAAGACTCTCTATGCGAATGTATTTAGATAATGTAAGGCCATGTTTGAAAAGTTTCAGGCTTGGATGGAGCTTAGGAAGAAATCCACAAGATGTTTCAAACCTGAAAAGCTTTCTGAGACCTGTGTCTCCAGTTGTTAAGCATGAATTTTCGTTTGGAAGAAGTAAATGAAAAGTAAAAAGAAAAGCAGCAAGTAGGCTAAATTAATCTTTAAATTTTGAGCAGTTTTTGTTAAGTAATGTTTTCTCTCTTGGCTTGTGCAAATAGCTCAGATCTGAAGTCTTTTTGACAACTAAGGGAAGGACAAAGAAATGAATGTGGTATGTGGGTATGTGAATATGGTATATGGATATGTGGGGGTGGGATTTATCTCATAAAGATTATATATATTATATATGTAGATATTATATATACTTATGTATAATTATAATTATACACATATGTATCTACATATGTGTAGATACAATTATAATTCAGGATGTTTTGCTTATGTACTTCACTCTGTTGTATGTGCAAACTGGACAGGTATATTTTAACTCCTGATGAGTTTGAAACTTTCTTTTACTTCGTTTTTTTTTTTTTTCTGTTCCTTTACTATTATAAACATACAAGGTTATAAATTTTATGAAAAGAAAAGTGAACTGGCATATCTATTTAAGAAAAATGATGAATGGAACAAGTTAGTCCATTTAATTACTGAGGATGAATCCTTCAACCTATTCAAGATTTCTTGTATTATTTGCTCGGGTCAGTCTTGGTATTCCACTGACAGTCTGCTGAACTACACAGATTTCCCTGAAGTAAATGACTAGAACTGACAGAAAGACCTTTTAAATGTTCAGAAATAATACTTAGGTAAAATATGAGGTGTTAAAATTTTACAGTTTTTATTTTCTAGACTAAAGATATCAAAGCTGGAATGTTTCAGGTGTTCTTTGAGTGAGAGTTAAGTACGAAGCTGTGTATAGTCATCTTTGTTATGAATTTGAGCAGACAGTGAAACATGAGGATGAGCTGGAGACTAGGAAAAAGTGGTGGAGAGGCAGAGGTGCCACAGAAATGAGTCAATATGAATGACAAGGAGCTGTAAGGGAGACTGTCTGGTTTCCTAATGACTTTCCAAATTCCTGTTGTTATTGTTGTGAATAAGCGTGGAAAATAAGACTTTGGACATAGTTGTTTAAGTTTAATAATGATTCATTTGGGGCAGAGACTCCCTGCTCTAACAGAAAACATGCTGGCCACCAGAAGTCCAGATCAGTGCCTGGTCCAATTGTCACCAGAGAGGCCTCCATTGAAAGCTGATGGGAGCAAATACAAGTTCCACAGGCAAACAATAGATGGAGAGAGCACAAATTGGAGATCCCCATACTGTCCCTCCTCTTAGAGATTGAGTAATCCCATGGAAGAAGAGTTGTAAGAGCCAGGACTGGTATTCTCCTTATATGCAAAGCAAGATTCTGAGCACTGTGGATGGAAATGTTACTAACAAAGATGAAGCTGACACTGATACACTAATATAGATGCCAAACTGAGAATCAAAATAAGATATAAATGCATAAATGCATAACTTTTCTTCATCTTGAAATTTATGTGGGGCCAATATATTCAATCACTGCTAAGTGAATCTTGTACACTAGAGGAGTAGATGAAGTGAATATAAGATATAGTAGAAGCAAGAAATAACACGCTACAAAGAATAAGCAGAAGTGAATACTATCATAGAGCAGAAAAATGGCAATATCAAATATGATGGTCAGAATAAACCTTAGGAGAAATTTGGTATTTATAACAAGACTTAATAGATGTGAGCAATTATCCATGAGGAAATCCCAAATAACATTCAGAAAATCTAGGCCCTGGGAGTATCTGTATAGGATTTGGACTTATGTATGAGTAATGTCAAGGAGATAGATTAAAGTGATCTTAATACAAAAGAAAGTGTTAAACTATGAAGTGACAGGTTTTAGAGGGGAATGGCAGAGACTTTCGTCTTTGTATATTATTGGCTATACGGTGAAAAATGGTAGAAACAAAAGCTCAGTTCTGTCTTCTGCAAGAACAAGGATGGTGATAAAGGGACATGAAAAGGTTACACCCAGGCTTCCAGCTAAGATACTGACAATCTTCATCCCAAGGTGGGGAAGAGCAATTCCACATGGAAGATTATGAGTTCTCTTTTTTAAACTTCTTGTATTTCAGAAGCCCATTAAACTTTCTGAATCAATAGCATGTAGGCAGCTGAAAACATAAATCTTGATAGTGATGAGAAAACTGGGTAGAATGCATCAATTTTATGTGTCATTTGCAAGCATTATATTTACAGCTACAAAGTAGAACAAGTTCACCAAATAAATGAATACAGATTAAGATGAAAATACAGACTAAGATTGAACTCTGGAATGAACTAAGTTGATTCAAGGAGAGAATGATACTTGCTCAAGTACAAAGTTCTTATCAAACAGGTTATTTAGAGTGTGGAAAACCTTAGGAGACAGAGATAGTTCAGCAGGGAAAAATGCTTGCCTCACAAGCACAATAATCTACATTTGCTCCTAAATATCCACATAAAGAAGTCCCCTGCCTTTTACACAAACACTGTAGCATAACCACAGTTATACTTGTGTATGCCCAATAATAATAAATGAAGTACATTTCAAAAGAAAACTTCGTGGTGAAATAACATTTAAATTGAGTTCTAAGAGAAGTATTTTTCAAATTTGGGCAAAATTGGGAAGAAGTAGGTTACAGATAAAAGAATGGGAATGGGAATATATGAATGAGGATCAGCAGGTATTTCACTTAATTAGATAATCATTTATTTCAAAGCATATCCTTGACTTCCATAGATAACATAGACTTTGTGCTGCAGCCAGTGAGAAACTACAGGAAATTCTTTGCACAGAGGACGATGGTGAAGAAGAGTGGTTTAGGGGGATTAATCTGTCAGCTCAGTCTGAATTAGTTTCAAGGAGCTTGAATTTTGTCTTAGATTTAGAGAATAATAAAATAATGAAAGGCTATGTCATTTAGTGTCTCCTTTTAGACTCCCATCTCTCTCCTATTTGTGTTTTAATGGCCCACAGAGTCTTGTTGATAACCCCTGCTTCATATTCTATCATTTCCTAGCATGTAAGCAACATCAGTATAGGTGGGCTTTCTACTTTGTCTGTTAATATATACCCACATTCTAGAATAGTTTCTGGAACATTGGAAGTATTCAAAAACAGTGATTGATTAAATGACTCATTGGGTGAATTCATCGAGGGACCGAGTCTCTGAAATTAGATGCACACGGTAAAGAACCACATTCTGTAAAACTGTCTCCTACCTTACACTACTGTTTTTTCCTAATGAAACATTTTCTGTAGTGGTAATAATTATTTAAAGGTTTTATGTCTGCCTTGAAAGTGCTGGGGAGTTAAGGATAAGTTTTTTCTCCTTTTTTATTTATTATATTTGTGTTTTAATTTTACACATCAGCCATGGGTTCCCCTGTCCTCCCCCATCCAGCCCCCACTCCCACCTTCCCCCCAGCCCCTCCCCTCCAGTCCCATCTCCTCCATGGCAAAGACTTCCCTGGGGATTCAATTCAAACTGATGGATTCAGTACAGGCAGGTCCAGTCCCCTCCTTCCAGGCTGAGCATGTGTCCCTGTGTAAGCTCAAGGTTCCAAACAGCCAGCTCATGCACTAAGGACAGGTCCTGGTCCCACTGCTTGGGTGCCTCCCAAACAGTTCAAGCTATTCAATTGTCTCACTTATCCAGAGGGCCTGGTCCAGTTGGAGGCTCCACAGCCTTTGGTTCATAATTCATGTGCTTCCATTCATTTGGCTATTTGTCCCTGTGCTTTTCCAGTCTTGGTCTCAACAATTCACACTCTTACTCTCCCTCCTCTTTCTTGACAGTTAGACACCTGGAGCTCCACCTGGGGCCTGGCCAACGATCTCTGCATCCACTTCCTTCAGTTATTGGATGAGAGTTCCAGCACACATGACCAAATTATGTTCTAAAATGGATGAAGGACAGAAACAAGAAATTTTAAAAGTTCCTATAAAAACTATTTTAATAAAGTTGAGCTACTTATGTCAATGTTGACAAAATCTAAGGACATAATCTAGCAGTTACAATGGTGTGTATAGACTAGGATCAGGGCTAAACAATCATGAGAGTGTCAATATTGCCTCACAATTAACTGTAAGGAGGGTAAGTAGTTTCATATACCTAAAGCTTGATGTGTGAGAAAATGTCAAGCTATGAACTGACATAGGGACTTTATTAGTGGAATTCTTTTTAAATATAGCCTCTAAGATGGAGGATAAGACAGTTAGAAATGAGGCTAAAGTAACGTTGTAGATGCAAACTTGCTGGGGAATACAAAGAAATGATACAGTAAGAATCATATAAAATAGGATAAAAGAAGAGGAGGCTTTATAAGTAGTGGATGAGGACATATGGTTTGGAATATAGGATGAGGAAAATCATCCCTGTAACAAGACAGAGGATGTGTAGTAGTAGAAAGTCAGAGGAGAATCTGAAAAGGACAAAATCAGGCTACCAAATATCAAATACTCTACTAGATGTGCAAAGGTTATGAAAGAACTGGCACCAACTCATTCTTAGCCTTCAGGATAAGGGTTTGAATTCTTAAACTAATTTTTTTTTTTTGCCAGAGCTGAGGATCGAACCCAGGGCCTTGCACTTGCTAGGCAAATGTGCTACCACTGAGCAAAATCCCCAACCCCAGGGTTTGAATTCTGTGGCAAGACTTATCAGACAATAAAGAGTGGGAATAAAAGAGAGAGCTGTGGTAGGCCAGTCTTGAAGAAGGATTACTATTTTTTTTTTATTTTAGTCAATACTAAGATATCCAATATTTTAAGCCTTTTGACTTCTTGGTTTATAAAATCTTTTCTCTAAAGACAGCTTGTTTTGCTGAGTCTCAATCAATTGTTCTTTCCTTGGTCAATTTAGAGGCTAGCACTGCAGAGTCCTAAATAGATAGACATATTGTAAAAGAGTTAATTAGGGAAAGTATTGATGAAAACATGATTTGCTTCTGAAGTTTATCTACCAAAATGGATATTAATCACATTTTTGCAAGAGAGCAGGCGCAATACATCTATTTTCTGGTGTGCCAAGTTGTGGTGATTTTCTAAGTATTGTTCACAAGTCTCTTGTGATTCAGTAATGTAACTGTCTTGATCTTATTGTGACTTTATTATGTGGGAGAACATACTCATGTCTAGGCAAGGAAATAGACTTTCAGAGAGTTTTCTTGCTATCATAGAGCCTGGGACAACCTATGGGTTACTCAGTGGCTACAAAACAATTTCTGTGTGTCTGCCTACATGTGGAAGCTAACTGTTGTTTGTTTTCCTTCATTCATTCAAGTCGATCCAGACATATATTTATCAATAAAGCTCAATTGTGATTATTCTGTCTTTAAAAATATCTTGAGGGCTTGTTTTAATTTTCAATAAAAGCTGTTAGAAATTTCTTTTCATAATTAGGACCTAAACTGGAAACTAAGAACATGTTATATTCTTTGCATTGGTATAATTTTTTTGCAACTTAAAGTAGGGAATCTCTATCACAACAGAAATTGCAAAAACCCACCTTGCCCTAGGGCTGGCATTTTCAGCTTCATTTAGTTTTAAAAATTATACAGTTAAGTTCAATAAAGATTTTTCATATGGCTTCTGTCAAGAAAAATAATCTCATCCAATTTTTGGTGTTGCAAGAATTTGAAGTGTTTTTGAATATTATTATAGTAAATGACTGACAAAGATAATAGATATTGTCATGGCTGTTATCCTGTGCTTTGGAGATTGAGAAATTCTCCTTTATAATTGAGTTATTTTAGCTAACCTATTCACATGTAATGACTTTTTACAAGCGACTTCTAGAAATACATTCAGGAAATCTTTGATTTGCTATTAATAATAAATGCTTTTCAAAAATATAGATGTTTGATGTGAAGTCTCACCAATATCCCATGGGTTTTCTAATACAAATACAAAGAACATTAATAAATACACAAATCTTAGTGAAGTCCTTAAAATCGAGAGTTATACTGTGTATTTCTGAGGATCTATGTTAATTTACAAATTATTTAAAAGTTGCAATTTGGGTGATTATTTCTAAATGTGTTACTCGGCTCTCTTTACTGTGAAGTGCCTCACAATGATCATTTTATAAAGACGTGAGATTTACTTTTGTTTATAGTCTTCATGGCTTCAGTCTATGATTGGTTGGCTTTATTGCTTTTGGGCAATTGGTAAAGCAGAGCAAATGTCCTGACTGCAAGGAGGAGGAGAATGAGGAAGATGAAGAAGAAAGGAGAAAAGAAGATGACCAACTGAACAGAGAAGATCAAGGTCCCATGCTTCATCTGAGTGTGTGCATCTGGTGACTAGAGTATCTCTTATCAGGGCTCACTTCTTAAAGTCCCTACCTTCTTCCAATAACATCGGGCTATGGATAAAGCCCAAAATATAACATTGTAGAAGCAGTGTGACCATAGAAATTCAGTCTTGATCCAAATAGTGATGTGTAAATTCCAGAAGAATTTACATAGTGAAATCATAGGTGGAGCAATGAAAATAAGTTGGCCTGTGTATTGAATGATAGCTTTCTAAAGAGCCCACAGATCAACTGAATAGAGTGGCATATATATATACACACACACAATAGTGAAGCTTTCACTTGACTGCTGAATGATCAGGGTCAATGAGTGTGCAGATCCATCACAGAAGAGCAAGACAGGAGGAAATAACCAAAATTCATCTTGAAGTGGAAGCTACAGAGTTTCCAAAAGAAAGCCAGGACTTGGAAAATTTCCATTGAAGATGTGTGCGGTCATGTGGCATGATATTATTAATAAACCATTGCTACACTATTTTAGTATTTTAATATTGTTTGAACTTTAGATGTCCCTAATACATCATAATCACACATGTATTTGGGGAAAATAGAATTTTATTAATTTTTCCTCTCGTGTATATGTGTCCTTTCTCTTTGCCTAAATGGTACTTTGACATAGAAGTTAATAATTTCTTATTTTAATTTTAGCTCAACAGTATGTTTTTTAATTCCATTTTATGTCGCTGAAAGTAATTTGGCTTATTGCTTCTACATGCTACCATACATTTTATGGTATATACTTAATACCATTTACTCCTGCTTCCATGAGTATAATTGAATCTGGGGAGTGAAATTTCTTTGCCTCAGTGAATTCCTGGTCTGCTTTAAACCTAAATAATCATTAAAGGTCATCTTAATCTGAGTTCTCTGTGTGAAACATTAAGATCACAGAACTGTTTAAATGGATTAAAAATATTTTGAATCTAAAAGTCACAGACCTTTTTTAAATGGGCTAGAATTGCTTTAGGAAATAACTGTCTAGGTGAGTTCCATCTTGTTGGTACCATCTACAAATAAGTAGAGCATCTCCAAAGCAGTTCCATGTGAGTTATCCGATAAACTGCAGGTGGCTTAGAAAAGAATTTTACTGAGAGCTTCATCTGGAAAGACTGCTCCTACAAGCCTTTTTCTCACATGTATTTGACAAACAAACCAATGAAAAATAACAACAACAACAAAAAAAAAAAACACCAGTAAAATGCGTAAGAGCACTGACCTGGGCGCACAGGCTATTAGTCTACCTATACCACTCCCTGCAGTCGTGTTCCACCAAGTTCCCTGTGCCTGTCCCTTTGTCCCTTGTCATTGTTAAGACAAGATGTGTTGATCCTGGTAAAAACCATAGAACACTACCAAACATATCATAAGCAATACATACATTTATGACAAATATAATGCATTTATAGAACAAGTCTCCTGTGATTAGATCTGATTGTTCCATTCAATTGAACTTTCTATGGCCAATGCTGGCTATGATATATTAAATCAATATGATCTCCTTTGAGATATGATTGGAATAAGCCGACACCAAGAGTTCATTTCTTAAATAATCATAATGCTCATAAACTCATTGAGCATGGAGAGATATTCTCCATAACTGAATCTATTGATTATTTTTTATTATTAGCCCATATGTCTTATCTAAAGTAATGGGCTTCATTATTTCATTTTCAAACATGTGTATTGTAAACTTTGATCAGATTCCCCATTATTCTTTCTTGTTCTCCACTCCTCCTGTTTATCTACTTCATCTTACCAAACATCTCTTTTTGCTCTCATGTTTTATACTTTAAATAGTGTTTATAAATGAGCTACTTACCATAGTATCCTACATACCATGTTTGGTTTTCCATCTGTAGACTGATGGACATTCAGACTGCATCAATTTCTTGACTTATATTGTTAGTGACCCTGAGAACATGGGAGGACAGATACCTCTTCCACAGACTTATTTCCTGTACTTTGAACCTATACTATTCAGCCACATAGAGAATGAACACTTATCATTTCAATAATATTTATGGTGCTAGAGATACCCACACTAACTGAAACAAAACAAGTGGATAAAGTTAAGTGCCAATTTTAGACATATTTGGAATCCAAAGGTGGTTGGTTGAAAATAATTTGAGAGTAGAATTGTAATTATCAAAAGATAGATTCAAGATGTTTTGTTGTACTACCACATAGAACATTGAATATAGATAATAGTAAAATAAGACTCAGTATAACAAATGATAAATTTTTGCAGAGGTATACTGAATCAAACTTAGAATTATATAAAGTACATGTTACCTCATCAATATGCCCATGTTTTCTTATCTGTTTTTAATCTAGTAGTTGAGAGACTTAAGAGCAATTAAGTGTGGGGATGTTGAGAAGCTTCACAGAGTAAGAGAGCTCCTTGTTCTTGTAGAGAATTCGAATTTGGTTCCCAGCAACACTAGGTTTCTGACAGCCACCTGTAACTCCAGATTCAGGGTTTCCGATGTATGCCCACGCATGTACACATCCATTTACACACACACACACACACACACACACACACACACACACACACACACCACACACACACACACAGACACATGGACACATGGACACACGGAAACATGAAGAAAAAAACTTTTTAAAGTAATAAGTAAATACAAAAATGAAAGTGTTCATGTAACATTTTGAAGCTGAGAGTCACTTCCGTTTATCAGCCACCAAAGAAACAGATCCAAAAGAGGGAATTCTGTGGACCATCCAAGTGAGTGTATCGGTAGATTCTTCCTGACAGTCTTCCAGGAAGAGCCCAGCCTGCTCATACCTTGCATGTGTTCAACACTCACATCTTCTTCCTCCATCACTTTATGAAGAGGCTGTCCTCAGCTACTACATGTGTGGTAAATTTTTCCACAGCAATGGAAAACTGATAGGCCAGAGCATATAATTACAAATCTATGTAAATACAATAAGAATAAACACATTTTAAAGAGACAGAGTTTTTTAAGAGACTATTTTGCTTGACTTTAAGTTTGGTTAGTTTTTAATAGAATAACAACAATAATATTTTATGGAGAAAGAAAATTATTTATAGAAAACGTGTATAATGTTCCAGTAAATGAAGTTTCCTTGATTTAAACAATATTTTATGTCAGTTATTAACAAGTGAGCAAGGAAAAAATAATCACTAAATCTTCCTTGTGAGCTTGCATGCATGAAGACTCTAGTCCAGAACCCTGAAGATGTCTCACATCTGCCTACCCTTGCCATACTCATCAGCATTAAGTCATTGCTGTCTCTAAAGTTTTGTACTGTGGACTTTAATATGAGTGTTGCTACATGACATGTGTACTTTTAAGTCAAGCTGTATCCACTTAGCACAATATTTTCATGATTAAAGTTTATAATAGCTAGGAGTGCAATTGATGGCAAATTTAAGATTCTACGTTGAAGTGCTTAAAAACTTACTTATTTTTCAAAGCTGCTGGAATTCTTTACATGTCTACCAATAGGTTATCAAGGCTCTTATATCTCCAAATCTTCACATAAAATTATTATTAGAATGATTAAATCTTATTCTTCCTTCTGTGTCTGGTTCATATGTTGTTACATCTACAGAGTCATTTCTGATTCCTTAACAAAACATATTTTACTCCAGATTTTAAATAGTTTCTATTTGTTTCTTAAGGCTTATATGTTTTTCTGGTTACATCCTAGTAAGCATACTGTCCAATTAGACTTTGGTATTCTTATAGTAGGCTTGTTTATAAACCTCATTTCATTCTGCAAACCATCACTACATTTGCTGGCAGGAACATAAGAAGTCTAGATCATCTCTACCAAATATTGCACATTAGAAAAAGTATCAGATGATGTATTTCAATGTAATTGATAGATGATGACAATTTCTGCTAGCATTAATTTAGGAAGTTTTTCTGTTTTATTTGCATTTGCATAAGAATTTATAATGTGTTATCATAAATCATAATCTCTTAGGATGAGTATAGTTGATTTTTTTTATTCTTGCTCTTTGGGAGCCCAACACCCAGCTCCAAAATATATATATGGAGACTTATTCTTACTTATAAATGCCTGACCTTAGCTTGGCTTGTTTCTAGCCAGATTTCCTTAAATTATCCCATCCACTTTTTGTCTCTGGGCTTTTACTTTACTCCACTTTTGTGTATCTTTTCTTTCCTTCTTACTCAGGGTCTAGCTCTGTGGCTGAGTGGCTGGCTTTTGGCACCCCCCTCTCCTCTTTCTCCCTCTCCCTTTTCTCTTTTGCTCCTTCTATTTGTTCTCTCTGCCTGGTAACCCCACCCACCCATCCCCTGCCTAGGTATTGGCTGGTAAGCTTTTTATTAGTTTGAGAACCACTGCCTTAGACTTTGTGGACTGAGTCTGTGACCTGGGGCAATGTGGATATGATAAACTACTACTCAGCAGAGGAAAACAATGACATCATGAGGTTTGCAGGCAAATAGATGGATCTAGAAAAAAAATCATCCTGAGTGAGGTAATCCAGACTCAGAAAGGCAAACATGGTATGTACTCACTCATTGGAGGATACTAGATGTAAAACAAAGATGACTAGACTGCTACTCATAACTCCATGGAGGCTATCTAGAAAACAGGACCCTAAGAAAGACACAGGGATCACCCAATGACAGAGAAATGGATGAGATCTACATGAACAACCTGGACGTGAGTGGGGGTAATGAAGGGCAAGGTTCGAGGGAAAGAGAGCTTAGGGGAGCAGGAGATCCCAGCTGGATCAAAAACAGAAAGGGAGAACAAGGAATAAGAGACCATGATAAATGAAGACCACATGATAACAGGAAGAAGCAAAGTGCTAGAGAGGTCCCCAGAAATCCACAAAGATAGCTCCACTGTAGACTACTGGCAATGGTCGAGAGAAAGCCCAAACTAACCTAGTCTGGTGATCAGATAGCCAAACACCCTAACTGTTGTGCTAGAACTCTCATCCAATAACTGATGGAAGTGGATGCAGAGATCCTCAGCCAGGCCCCAGGTGGAGCTCCAGGAGTCCAATTGGCAAGAAAGAGGAGGGATTGTATGAGAAAGAATTGTTGAGACCAAGACTGGAAAAAGCACAGGAAGAAACAGCCAAACTAATGGAAACACATGAACTATGAACCAAAAGCTGAGGAGCCCCCAACTGGATCAGGCCCTCTGGATAAGTGACACAGTTGAATAGTTTGAACTGTTTGGGAGGCACCCAGGCAGTGGAACCTGGACCTGTCCTTAGTGCATGAGCTGGCTATTTGGAACTTGGGGCTTATGCAGGAACACTTTGCTCAGCCTAGGAGGAGGGGACTGGATCTGCTTGGACTGAATCTACCAAGCTGAGCTGAATCCCCAGGGGAGTCTTTTCCCTGGAGGAGATGGGAAGGTGGGGGTGGAGGCGGGAGGGGGGAGGACAGGGGAACCCATGGCTGATAGGTAAAATTAAATTAAATTATAAAAAAAAAAGAAAAAAAAGATGAAGACAATCTACTTCCTGGCAAAACACATGTTCCTTATAAAGTTGGGTCTATCTCTTTAAGAGATTCACGCTTTTGTAGCTATATTTTTTAATTTATATATATATATATATATATATATATATTATTTATTGTCTTAGATCTCAATTGTGTAAATTGAGTTTTTTAATGTCATTTCAGTACTTTGGGGGACTGATTGTTTAAGATGTGTTTCTTGGACTTGGCCATGTCTGCATTCTAATGCACAACTCTTTATGTGCCTGGGGATAGAAATGGAAGAACCAAAATGATCTTTAAAATATTATAATATAGAGAGTTATTTCTGGCTGCATTTTGCAACTTGCAATAAGTTTTGGCCATCCATGTTAGACAGGCTGTGTGAGATAGATTGCATGGCTCTGACTTTTGCCTCTCTACTATAGCTTACCTTGAAATATATTCAGTTCATGCCGATGTATCTCATAAATCACATTGCCTTTGTGCTACGCACATTACCATCTGATACTAAAATTCCACATAGTAACCTTGCATAATACACAGTAATATAAAAGTTTAGTAACTATGAATCAACTCAACTCCATGATTATGGACTTGAGAGGTATGATCTCCAAGAGCAGGAATATGTGGGTAATGACAATATCCCTACATAGTAGGACATAAAGTGCCTCCAGTCTACAAAAATTAAAGCTCATTATAGAATTGTCAGCAGAAGAAAATGTGGCTCTTGTTAGGTCTATTGTTGAAAGTTATCACACTGAAAGGGGAAAATAAGTTTATTCTTTTGTTATTTATTTGTGAGATATGAAAGATTATTTTGCAGATTTATTGATTACTAAGTCTAAGTATTTTGCATATTTATTGGTTGAATTTTGTTTGTGTAAGACTTTATTCTTGTATGGGCAGGATCATGGTGAAAAGAAAAAGTTACATTGCAGAAGATGAACTGAGAGTAAAAACAAAGTTTTGTAGAAATTCTATCACTTGCTGGTATAAAAATCTCTTTGATCCCCATGATCCTTATCTAACTACCATAAGTATTAATGTTTTTCATGACAGATTTACTGAAGGTATTAACTGAAGAATCCAATACGCTACACAAACAATCTAAGGACATGTTATTATGAAACACTAGGAGGTGTGTTTTAGAAAAACCTTCTCTCCCTAACTGCATCAGAAACATTCAGTGAAGCCAGAAACACCACCTTTCAACACAGCAGGTATTTCTACCTGAGTGATTCCCTAAGCTGCCTTTCTTTGGAAGATCCCTGGCCTTTGATAGAGAGTGTGGTGGTTCCTCTTTAAAAGCCCTCCTCCATCTTGATACAAGTGCTGCCCCCACACCCCCTTCCTTGTAATTTCAACTTTTTGGCTTCCATGTTGCACAGTATGCAATACAGTTCTGTACTGTGATAATTGTATCTGGCTTTTTCTCAGAAAATTGAAAGCACACAGAAGAATTTCCATAGGGAATGAGGTGCTCACAAAAGCATTTTGAGCAGGTTGCCACTGGCTATTCTTTTATGCAAAATTACACCATCATATTTTCAATAAAGATGGGAAAAATGCTATCAGCACTGCCATATACCCCAATGGCTGCTGACAAGAGAGCAACGTTTCCAGCTTGTTCAAGGCAAAAGCATTGCTGTCAGAGCTGGCCTGCTAGTCACCATTGTTCTCAGTTGAAGAAATTGCCTCCAGTGGCATGACTCTCAGCCTTCTCACCTTGAATAAGACAATAAAAAGTAGGGAAATCAAGTTAAGGTAGTTGCCATAATTTCTAGATAGTTCAGTTTATCTTGTCAGCTTTTCTTAAATGACCCTGGGGCTTCCCACTCCCAAGCCCTAGATCCCCTCACATTTGTCAGCTACTGAGCTCCAACATAGGCATTAACAATGCCTTGAAAGGAGACAATCAAGTCTCACCTTGTGGGCACCTTCCTTAACTAAGCTACAGTCCCTTTACCTATTGACAATCAAGTTGATGTCTCTTGAGAGGCAATAGAAAGAAACTATTGATTACATATATTCTGAAGAACTATGTTGTATTTATTGAAAGAAATACTGTAAGATGTGAAGAGATGTGCTTATAAATAGAGAACTAAGTTCTATTGGCTTTTATTGCTGTAAGTAATTGAAGTATTTATTCAAGTACTAGTTTCTACAGAAAGTAGTAGTGTCCATTTGAGCTCTGTTGTGACTGCTGTGAGTTGAATCTTTATTTGCAACTGAAGGTAAATTAACATAAATTGCCACATTGCAACATTGTAGTCTTCTTAGCCTAAGGTAAAATTCAGAGCTATTCAACTCATGGAAAGGCACTATGAGATTTCCTGCTGGGTAAAGTATAGCCACAACCACCTGTTGTGCCTCTAAGTTCACCACCATACCTATAAGCAATAGTTCTCATGATCCTCCCAGCCACTGGTCAATGACCAGCTATAGAATTGGCATTCTATTGGGACATAGGACTTTTCTACTAAGAAATTTTAGTTTAGAAACTTATATACTTCTGCCTCAGATTTCCTTATAGCTATATTGTAGTCTGAGTCTCAGGCCAAGCTTCCTTCTTGGTTTTTCCTTACATAGGTCAGAACTATACTACTGTCTAAAAGCTCCTTCCCACACTTCTTGCTTCTGTTCTGTTCCTTACAAATATTTCTCAACAAATCTCTAAACAGTGTATCCTTTTAGTTTCCTGTTATTTTATATGACCCAATGGGATACAATGACTTTAAAGAGAGTGCAATTACAAATGGTTTTGAATGAGCTTGAAATTATTTTCCTTAAGAAAAGGAATTGCTTAAATCTAATAAATAAATAAATAAATAAATAAACAAATAAAATAATTCCAAAGTTAATTGTTTTAAGGAAGTCATGGAGTTCTGGAGATAGAACAATATTAGAAAGTAAACTAAATGATCTCAGAGCTTAGTGAGGTAGTCACCATCTAGACATATATGACCAATGTTAGCATTCTTTTTGACTAAAGGAATTGTCTGTGCACGACTGTGAAATGTTGCTATTGACTCTTGATACAAACCCATTCCTCAACAATGTAGATTATCCACCATTATATTATCTAATAAACTCTTATAATACCAAAGTAAATGAAATTTGGTTTCAAATATAAAATACAGGCTATGTTTTTCTGTAAAAGTTATTACCAAATTTTTGAGCTATCAATAAAGCAATTATTTTTTAAAAGTTAATAATTTATTTCTTCTGTGTAAAAAAAATCAGTCTCTTAGATGAGAAATATTTTCAATATTTATATATTTGAGTAGAGTAACTAAGAAACTTTTAAAATCTTCCATTAGATTACAACTTTATGGTTTTATATTATTTATTTACCCAAATAAATATATTTTCAGGAATTATTTTTGGCTCTCATAGCTTATCTGAGATGCAGTCTAGTGTGTAACTGGTTCCAAAGCCAATTTCACTTCATTTTGAATTTTATGAGCTGCAAGGAGTCTAACCTTTAGTATCTATATTTTAAATAGAATATGTTTGCATACATGTATTAAATCTGACTCTTCTCCTCTCTGAAAGCAAATGTGGCTACATCCCTTTCTGAGTTTGACAATGAAACTTCAAATCAAAATCTTTAAATAAAGAAATCTTCACTCCTAGTGAATGAGAAAAATCTGTTTGTTTGTTTGTTTGTTTACTTAACATTGGTAATGATATGGTGAATGAAATCGTCAGCCAAAGGGCGACTCTTTCACTGTTTCTTTTTCTTCACAAGTTATATTTCACAAGCAATAGATACGATGAGTAACATAACAAAGCATCTTGATTAAGAGGCAAGATTGCTTTGAAAACCAAACCCGCACCTGAGTTTTCAGGTCAAGGCTACATTTTTGGTATTTCTAACCCAAACACCCAGTCAACAGGACTTGTCAACTTTTCTTTTCTTGGTGATTATAGAGAACTGAGATATATTTATGTTCTAGTTACCATATAAAACTAATTTGTTTTTCTAGCTTTCCTTTTTGGTATTGGTGGCTTTTATATGCAGAATATATGCAGAATGGGGGTCCACATTATAATCTCAGCATCCCCCAGCCTGAGGAAGGTGGGTCCCAAATTTAAAGCTAATCTAGATAACTTCTTCAGACTGCCCACACCCAGGAGTAAAATCAGGAAAACATGGAAAATGTCTCTTGAAACGAGGCAAAGCAATATCCAAAGGGAGATTATGAGACTATTTCTTATTTTGCAGACTACCAAAAGCAGACATAGAGAAAGATTCAAGGTCATCACTATATTTTAGCTAAAAGCAGTTACTATATCAGCTACTTAAAAGTGTAAAAAATATTTTAATTTCACTACCAAATACATAGATGGAATTTTCTTTCTAATATTCATCAATACCAAATATATACATTTGAACTCACATTTCCGAATTTTGCATTGGTTTGAACATAATTATATCAACCATGTGTGACAGGTGATGATCGTATGTAATCCAGCTGGTAATTAAACAAGTGATTTCTCACCAGATCTGACACATACACTAGAACCTAGGATTCTGACTATCTTTGTTAAATACTTCCTGCTTCTATTTAATTGTTGATGACACACCACACAGTAAGGTGCACACGTCTTCCTTGTGTGGTAAATGGATTCTGACCAGGCACATGGTATTTTAATATTTGAATTGGGATATTTTCCTGACTACCAATTGTGACCATCAGCTGTAAACTTACCAATTAGATGGTCACATCTCATTTCCATGACTGCAAAGTGAATGCTCATATTTCATATTTCCCAGGAGTAATTCTTAGTTTGTGGTTCTACAGACTATAACACATCATCATTATGGTTTATGTCTTTGTTACTGTTCTGTTTGTCTATGTTATCTTATTCTTTGCTATTGAATAAATTGTTTGTGAACATGCTAAACATTAAAAATACCAAAATTTCTTCAGAATCTCATATATTTCTAAATCTAATCAGAGACTAATAAGTTTCTCTTTTTTAATTTAAGAGTTGTTTGCTCTGATATTCTGTTTTCAACTAGGAATTATGGGTGTGAATTGAATGAGGTAGACATTTTCCAGTTCTTTGATTTCGTGAACTGGAACTTGATAACTCTGTATAGTGGTAAGATGAGCTTAACTGATTTCTCTTCTACTTTTCTCTTGCTTCTGTTTCTCATAAGAAAGCAATATTTCTTTGCCCAATAACCACAACTCATTGTTTACAAATGAGAATATTCAAGGCCCAAGTGCCACTGTCTGTCACTGACTGCCAAGGCTCCTAAAGAACATACAGATTCTGACCAAACTGATCAGCTGGAGCTAAAGCTACTGCGGTCAGAATGGCGGAAACTCCGAAGTTGTACAAGTCTGAGCTCCCGGAAGGAGGATTGGATGCCGAGGGGTATGTAGCCTGTGGGAGTCAACACTCTGAGCTTACCCATGAGCCTTGTCAAGAGCTGAAAAGACACTTCAAGGAGGATTCACACTTCAAGGTGGAGCCAGACCAAAGCATGGGCTTTTCAAGTCCCTGGCTGTCAGACTCCAGCAAGGAGACATTAAGGAAGAAGGCATGGTGAAGGACCCCAAGAGAGGAGATAACACGATGAATCTTAAGCAGTTGACCCAGATATACAGAGAGAAGCTCAGTCACTGTGTGTACAAGTCATGTGACAGCTAGCGAGAACCAGAGAGCCAAGGGTGCCCCTGGAGCCTTTATTTCAATCGCTGCAGATATCACAGGAGGGGAGATGCACCTCTGCCTTTGCCTGAGCCTCCGCCTTTGCCTGCTCCTCCGCCTTTGCCTGTGCCCACTCAAGGTTGACTAGACGCAGGATGAGACTTGTGTTCTATCAGTACAAAAGTTTGAAGCAGAACCGCTGGCTCGTACAATTTTGAAAGAGTTTGAGGAGCCCAAAGTCTCTTCTGGGGTTCTCTGAGAGGGTGTCATGGTTTGGCTGTGGATGACAACCTCATTGATCCCTCTGCCTCTACCACAGCCGTTTTGGGGGTTCTTACTTTATATTGTGGATATTTTGTCTCTGGCCTGGGACTTGTAGCTTTTAATGCCCAGTTGCCGGCTTCAAAGTGGTGTGATTTGGTGGTTTGGGGATTTTTTTTTTTTCCTTTAACATTCATTTTTTTTTTTTCTGCATTATTAAGAAAGTGGCTCTTTTTGTTAACTGTTATTCAGCTTGCTTGTTGGGGACAGGTGTTGTACTTTGTCTCTGTATTAGATTGATAGTAAAGTTTCACAGAAATTAAAAAAAAAAAAGAACATACAGATTCTGATTTTCTCCTCTTTCAAATAACACTAAGATGGTAATTAGAGGATGGTGTGAATATATTAGCTTTATTGGGAATGCCCTCCAATGTTCAATAATTAGTCAGTGAAATTTGACTAAAACAAGAACGTTAAATTTGTGAAAACATTAGAATCATGTAATTTTTCTGTCTGTTATAGATGTAAGCTCTTTTGAGGAGGAACAAATTTATTTATTATATTAATCATACCACTGTTAGAGATTAGCACAATTGTCTTAGGATAGGTGTAACCTTACCTGGAAAAACTGAGGAATCAGAACTATAAATATGTTGCCTGGTATATTATTATAACTTTAATGCATATATCTTTTAAATTATTATGCAATCTCTTCTCAAGGCAATCAGAATTTTGCTAAAGTTAGAGTAATGAAGATTCTATTTGCCAGAGGAGACAAAAGGACCATGCAAGAGACTGAGGAAGTTGAGCAATTATACAGCATTTTAAAAGCACTCTGTGCTCCTCACAATTGGATTTCCATTCCTAGAAGACATTTTTGTCATACTAGCAGATTAGTTTTCTTAAATCCCACTCATCTGTGATTCTTTATTCCAAGAAAATTGATCGAGTTCTACAAAATGTTTTCTTTCTGGAAAACTAATGCTTGCATCAGATTTTGAAAATTTGGCTTTAGGTTTTGTTCTTTTAAAATTTGAAATAAATAAAATAACTTATAGATAGGACTCATGAAAACAATTAATGCTCTGCGCCAATTGCACCTTACAAATTTTGTCCCTGTTATTACTGTTACATGGTCAGGAAGAGAGAAAAAGAAAGTGGAGTTGGGTAATGTACCAGGAAACAGCAAAAGAAAATTTGCAGTCTGCATTTCTCTGGGTATAGGAAAGAGCCCAAATGGGGAAAAAACAGATGAATAAATATAATTTACACTTAATCTTAAAATCTCATTACAGTTTACAACATTAATCTTTAGAAATATAACTCATTTGCCAGAAGTTGTTAATAAGTGCAAAACTGACCAAATTAAAAAATGCAATTCTCCCTTCTGCTGATTTCTATTTCCTTACAAATATAATTAGCAACAACACAGAAGACAATGGGAACAAGAAAATCTTCAAAATAGGTCGCCATTTCTCACAATGGTTAATGGACTGTTTTTTAATATAGCTACATGTTTTTCATTTCCTTCATGAAAGTTAGTTATGTTCTATATTTATCTTTAACAGACCGTCTAGCAACTGATGGGATCCTTAATGCAAATGATAGCATTGTAATTCTGTTATCTGTGCTTCTTATTAGTACTGGAAAATAGCAAATAACATCATTCCTTTTCTAGAGATGGAAGAGAAATAAAGACATAACTTACATTACTGAATTACTTAGAGTGGACCCAGACTCCTATCCAAATACATAGCCTATTAAGAAGTTGGAAGCCATAAAAAGAAATTCTAAATTCTAATGACATCAGCTGATTTCCCCGTTCTGTACTGACTATATATGTAACTATCCTTCACACGCCAGAGAACCTTCTCATGCCTGCTTGATAGTAAAATCTAAGGACAAGATTAAATGACCTTTAAGAAGTCTCAGCTAGGCATGGCTGTGAAGTTATCATAACCTGGAAGACTCATTGGGACTTTGTTCCAGGCTCTGTGGAGCACTGTCGCCTTAAGACTTTTACAATAATGGTATAATCACCAAACAGCCCAGTGAAACAGACGCTTTTATTAGCTGGGCCTTACAGGGAAACCAAAGCTTAAGGATCTGTGTGTCTTGTATAATTGTAGATGCCTGGAGAGTGAGAGTGTAACTTTTAAACCAAGCATTCTGCCCTCAGTTTGTCAGCTGCTTTGTACAGCATCCCTTCAATGGTCTTCATAAGCCCATCAGGACCGGAATACCAGAGATATGGGAAACTTGTATTTTTTTTATCAGTTTTTTTTTTTTTTTTTGTCCCCGAAAAGGTGATTGTTTGCCCATCAGGTCCATCTGGATGGTGCTACAGTGAGTCATTCTTCCTTTCTGGCTAATGTGTTATGTCTATGCCTTCACTTCAGCCATCATCAGGAAGAGTAAGTATATCCTATAAAATGATATTGTTACTGAATATTTTTCAAGTACTGCCCATATAATCACTGAACATGGATGGGGGTTGGCGGTTCATGGAGATTATAAATAGCCATCAGGGGAGAGGCTTGGTGGTGAAATTACAGGGATGTCTCTTCAGGTGAAAGGCAAAGTAAGGATGAATTAACTCCCAAAGCAATTTCAAAAAGGTGAAATTCAATGATATTGCAGTTGTTGGACCAGGTGTTAAAATGTTATTGGGTGTTAATTTAATTTTCATCCTGTCAACACTCATCTGAACTGTAACAGCTGCTAAATACGGTTCCACAAGAGCAAACCATTCTCACAACAGAAGCAGATGCCTAATCAATAGGGCCAATAGAAATGTATGGCTCAGCCAGGCAACCACATGACAGCGAGTGAATCCCACAGGACTCCATCTAACCTGAATGGTAAAGAACTTTAATGATAGCATGCCCATTCAAGCAGAAAGACTAGGAGACTGGGAGTGCTGGACTGGCTTCCTATTTATTCCTTTTCTTTTTATAGTTCTGCATGACCTTGCGTTGGGCAATGCTCAGGCTCTCCATTCCTCTGAGCTTGTGAGGTATTGTAGAAGTTGTTTCAAGTCTGTTTCTGTTTTTACTTTTTTTAAAAATCATGTTGTAGGACTTTCACAGGTTATGTTAAAAATCACTTAAACAATAGGACTTGCAACTCTGTAGATTCTAATATTAAGAAATATTAATGATGATTCACAACTGCTAACATTAATAAGAGCCTGCATTATAACTCAGGTGGATGCTAATGAGTGACTTCCCATATGAGGAAGAGGAATTTGGGATCTGATTAATTTCTTGATAATTATCATTATGAACATGGTGAGATATGCAATCTCTTCTTTTGTTATTTTCAAGCAGAGGGGTTGATTAGTATACTTATAATTTTACCTAGAACCCTATTCTATAACATCTTAATATCACAGTGAGCTGGCCCAATATGTCAGGGAGTCATAAAAAGTATAGGGGAGTTAGAGGATCCTAGTGCTCTAATGTGATCAGAATATTTGGGATATTTTTAGTAGATGAAAACAACTATGTATTTACATAAATGTGGCACGCCTGTTAAGACAACATATATTTTAAAAAGTCAAACGTTTAGATAGGAGACAGATCACTTGGCAACTTTCCCTTTGCCGATCATCAAGGGAAAGGTCGCTACAGTTGCTTGTCTTGAATATTCTGCTATAAGACACAGCCTTTCTGTTTGTATACTCAGTGAAATAGCAAACAAATCAAAACACAGAGACAAAATCTCAACATTTTAGCATAGAATTTCAGTGTCATTCTGTCTGCTTCTAGATGGCTACCAAAAACATGTCATTTATAGAGTAGATAAAAGTAATCCTGTCTTCATATGAGCATTTTCTGCAATATGGAGACAGGATTACTTTTACCTACTCTATAAATGACATGTTTTTGGTAGCCATCTAGAAGCAGATGAATGCTCCATTGAAGATGGTAAAAACAGGTGTGGTATTCTGGCTCATGAATTGGTGAGAATCCTGGGATAACGCAGATCCACAGATTCTCATTGGCTTTCACAACACAAAGCTCCCATCCTATGTTATAAAGGCAAGTGAAGCTTAGAACAGGGACCACGACTACCTTTAAAGAAAACAGTCATTTTGAAAGGATGAGTTTGAAGTCTTAGTCACACAGTACTATGAAAAATAAACAACTAGTCCTTTAACCTTTGAAACTGGAGGCAAAAACCATTGTTGGTTGTGTTAAGCATTACAACATATGATATGGGACCCACTTTGTGTCAGATGTTTGAGATTGTGAAGCAGGAAATGTGATTAGGTATGCCTTCTTTCTCCCCTTTGTCCTCTAGTTATACTTTTCCCCTGCTGGCTTATATTTCTCATCAGTAAGAAATGAATGTAGACGGGACAATTTAGTGAATGGATTTTGAGCAATAGCAGAGAAGAAGTATGGGCTTACAGGTTAAATTGGGTTTCTCAGTGTGTTAACACATTATCAGGCTCATTTATAACCTGCTTTCTTATGGATGCAAATGAATTTCATTATATAATTTATATGAAAAGATAATAGATTAATGAATGTTATTATTTTTTTTACTTTCACTAATTAGGTTATTACTGCATGAGATTAGTTAAATTGTGAAGCTTTTAATGGAAAATTGATGCAGCTATTCCAAGTCCTGGAAATCTTGTTTCTTTGTTCTTTCAGTGGGGTGCATGTAGTGTGTGTGTGTGTGTGTGTGTGTGTGTGTGTGTGTGTGTGTAAGTGTATACTCATTTATCACCAAAACTTTATATTTAAATCAAATTAGAGAAAAATTAGTAAAATGATCATTTTTCTACAATTAATGCATTTAGAATAACAAAGCTAATAGAGAAATTAATGGCTCATTTTTCTTAACCACTAGATAACTTTCTAGGGAGAAGACAATTTATATCTACTCATTGAGCCTTGAGCAAAGATTTAAGTACAGTGCTGAACAATGGCAGGTACCTCTTTATCTTGATGATTGCAGTAACTAGTATGGTTGCTAGAGAAAGGAGAATGAGTAAGCAAAAAACACTGAGCAAAGGGGCTGGAGATGCTAATTAATTATTTCCCAAATAACCATAAGACACAGCTATCTTCTAAATCTTAAATTGTTTGGTTCATCTAGTGATGGGGTATCAAGTCCCTTCATTTCCATTCTTATATGTAATTTACTAAGAAGTTGGGGCTTGCTGTGAGTTTTTCGATACTATGTTATCACAATATGACCCCCATGCCTGTTGTCATACAGGGGCTAGCTGTCTTTTCCCAAAGGAACTTTAAAGATCCAAATATGACAGGACTTTCACTAACCCATGCTCCTCCTTTACATCTATGGCTAACTTTTAGAATGTCTTATCTGTCCTAAAGATAGGAGTTGGCTTCCACTTTGTAACATACGAAATGAATTATTTAGCATTTTTCCTCCTCAATACACCTTTATGCTTATCACAGTACCTGTACATTACAGATGAATTGAACAGCAATTCCCAGATAATCCTTCATATTTAATTAAAAAGCTTATCCACATTTGCAAGTTGGGAAGAAATGAACACAAAGAGATTAAGATTTGCTCAAGATCTCATGATGTCTTGAAACTTCAGAATCCTCATTTACTGAGTTTTATTCTAATACACTTCTGAAAGTAATACTATAATCCTTAATCTTAAGTGTAGCCTATGGCTAGTGAAAGCTGAGACACACATCTAAACATGAGTCTTGCATTTTAAAATATTGGATCTTACATTAATCCTGTTACTAACAAATTCAGAAAAGATACTCATGTAAGTGTGAATATAAATGATCTCTGAGAAAATTATTTTCTCATTTTCTATTCTAACATATTATACTGAAGTTGAGGTGCATTTTTAAGACATGGAGTATACTGTGGAATTGAGAATAACACACACACACACACACACACACACACACATATATATATATATATATATATGTCTGTGTGTATATATTGATATATATATATATAGCATTGTCTTCAAGCACATTGAGATAATATATTTATTGTGTGTATGTGTGTATGAGTGTTTTGTATGTGTTTGTATATGTGTGTGTGTGTAGTTTTTATGTTTTTATTTGTGATCATTGATGTATTCCACATGGTACATTCAGTTGAGGCAGGACCCAGCCCCTCCTCCCTGCCTCAAGGGTGAGCAAGCTGTCAGTCCATAGGTAATGGGATCTAGAAAGCCTACTCATGCACCAAGAATAGATCCTGATCACACTGCCAGGAACCCCTTGAATAGACCCAACTATACAACTGTCTCCCATATGAAGGTTCCACAGCTTTTTGTCTAAAGCTCATTAGTTCCTATGAATTTGGTTCAGTTGTCTCTGTAGACCTCCCCATCATGATCTTGACCCCCTTGCTCATATAATCCCTCTCCCCTCTATTTGACTAGACTCTCAGAGCTTGGCCTGGTGGTTGGTGGCGGATCTCTGCATCTGCTTCCATCAGTTACTGGATGATGGTGACAGTTAGGATATTCATCAATCTAATTACCAGGGTAGGCCAGTTCAGACACCTTCACCACTATTGCTAGTAGTCTAATCTGGGGTCATCTTTGTGGATTCCTGGGAATTTTCATAGAGTAAGGTTTCTCCCTTACCTCATAATGTCTCCCTCTATCGTATCTCTTTCATTGCTCTCCCACTCTGTCCCTCCCCCTGCTCGAGCATGCCATTTTGCTTCCTCATGTTCTAATCTCCCATCCCCTCACCTCTATTACCTCTCTTCATCCCCAGTATACTCATGGAGATCTCCTCTGTTTGCCCTTCCCAAGGTGATTCATATTAAAAATGGGCTACAGATCTAAACAGAGAATTCTCAACATAAAAATCTCAAATGGCCAAAAGACATTTAAGGAATTGCTCATCATCCTTAGTTATCAGGGAAATACAAATCAAAATGACTTTGAGATACCATCTTACAGCTGTCAGAGTGGCTAAGATCAAAAACACTGACAACAGCTTTTGTTGTAGAGGATGAGGAACAAGCAGAACACTCATCCACTGTTGGTGGGAATGCAAACTTGTACAACCTCTTTGGAAATCAGTATGGCAGTTCTTCAGAAAATTGGGAATGAATCTTCCTCAAGACCCAGTGATAACACTCTTGGGCATATACCCATGGGATGGTCAATCATACCACAGGGACACTTGCTCAACTATGTTCATAGCAGCATTATTTGTAATAGTCATAACCTGGAAACAACCTAGATGCTGCTCAACTAAAGAATAGATGAAGAAAATGTGGTACATATACACAATGGAGTATTAATTAGCTGTAAGAAAACAATGATATCATGAAATTTTCAGGCAAATGGATAGAACTAGAAAATATGATCCTGAGTTGGGTAACCAGACTCAGAAAGACAAACATGGTATGTACTCACTCATAAGTGGATACTAGATGTAAAGCAAAGGATAATCAGACAACAACCCACAACTCTAGAAAAGCTAGGAAACAAGCAGAACCTGAACAAATGGTGAAATTCTAATGCCTATGTTTTTAAAGATACCAAAAATCATATAACTGTGTGCATTACTAAGCGATTTAAAACTATGCTTTATTGAGCAAAAATGCTCATGTTTTATTGAACAAAATAGGCTCATAGTATGTGACTGCTCTATAAAGTCTGGACTGTAGTAGTAGAATGTGTACTAGTTTAGATGCAAGGGAGAAAGACACACCCACCCACACCCACCCACCCCCACACACCATTCATTGCAATATACTGCTAGTGGTCATTTTCCATAGGGACAAAAGGCTGAAAATAATTTGTATAAACTGCTTGTGATTTATAAAAATACTTCTGAGTTTCATTTAGAACATAGCCATTGATTACAAATTTGATTTGAGAAGGTAAAAGAGGCCATATTTTCTGCAAACAAATTAAGAGAAGCATGTTGACTTTAGGAAAACAAGTTATTGAGAAATCAAAAGCAATGGGACTTTGGGAAGTCAATCAGCAGTTTAGTCAGATCAGAAATTTCTTTTTTACACTTAGCTATTGTAGAATGTAAACATTTGGATCCTTTGTAGAATTTATTTTTGTTCAGGGATTCATGTTCCTTAATGGCTAGCTTCAGCATCCTTGAAAAGGCATAACTTTCTCATCTGAGACAAGGAATCATCTTGCCACAGATCACAGTGACACAGGTCTGCAATTGTGGCACTTAGGGAGAGGAAAAGAGAGAATCCAGAGTGTGATGTCATCTTTGGCTATGGAGGGAATTTGAGACCAACCTGGGCTCTGTGAGATCTTGTGTGTGCATGCACACACACACACACACACACACACACACACACACACAGCAACAATAACCATATTGTCACATTTATTTAAAATTCATTGGAGAGAGAAAATAAGGAAGCCCAAAATATCAGGAAAACTATACTGAGGATATTTCCATGATCCAAATGGAAGAGATAGAAAAAGAAAAAGGAAAAGTTGTATCTTGCTAAGAACTCAGATCCTCATAGGTACTGAGCTTGTAGGGCATAAGATCTGGGAAGAAAAAGTATAGTATCACTTCAAAGGAATAATTATTCCACCTATGTGAACAAAACTTCCTGAGGGGTGGTTCATTGACCAAGTCCTACTAGAATGTTAAGTCTCCATTCAGGCCAGAGATTCTTTTTTTCTAGTTTTTTTCCCCCACTAATGGGCCTTTATTGTTCTAGCATTTTCCTCTCTGAGGAGACAATGAGAAAATACCAATTTCTATCTATAAGTGGCATAAGACAATAAAATCATCATTTGCATAATATATTTTTAAAATTTTATAAATTATCATTACAAATATCAAAAATAATAGTGAATGCTGTGGATTTAATGGTTACAAAAGTGCAATATATGCCAGGTGAGATATTTGAATGATAGAATTTAGTTCAGACAGGAAAATAAGAAGCATGAATACTTCCATGACCCAATTATAAATACAGTAAGTACAAAGATCAGAAGTTAATTGTTGTCAACAAAGGATATTTCCAATATTTTCTCCAATTTTGCTGTAAGATCTCTGGATAAATGCATGCTTCAGCTTTCCTTTCCAACCTTCAATTCTTAGCAAGAAAGAACATTACAAAATGTCTCTTTGTCCTTGTAAGATGTAGAGGAAAATTTTAGTTTCTCATAATGAATCTTGTAGTATTCATTCGATGGAAGATGGCATGAGCTGAGAAATTCACTGTAGAGTCTGCTGATGAAAGACAGGCTGCTCGCAATTCATTCCTAAAACAAAGCAGTTCATAGCCTTATTATCCACTCACATCTTGTGGTTTCCCATAACCCTAGGTAAGGGCAGTGAGGATTTAGACCAATGTTAGCCAGTTAAACACACACACACACACACACACACACACACACACACACACACATACATATATATATATATATATATATATATATATATATATGCTGTAATATGTAGTATAATATATTTTGAAAGCATTTTTAAAATAAAAACCACTACTATGTAACACATGACACTTATTTCTAGTTGTAACCACCAGATGCAGTGTAATTAATTTACTTATTGAAAGTACTGTCTTAAGCAATACTACATTTATCATCCTCTAAGAATCTGATTGCTTTTTTCTCAATATATCCAATTATAAATTAAAATTTTGTATCATTTTAAGTAAAATATAGTACTAATATTTTTATCACATTTTTTTGAAACTTGGATATTAATTTGGTGAAAAATTTAATCTCTTTGGTGTTCAAACTTATTATTGTCCACGTATAGTGATGACTCTCATTTTTATCGAAGTATTTATCTTATTCAATATTTTTTATTTAAAAACGTTTTTTAAAAATTCATTTATTTAAGCAGTTAATTATCACAAATATTTATTTTGTCTTTATTTATGTGCATGTGTGGGTGGTGAGGTGGCTAGAAGAGGACATTGGATCCCCTGATATAGCACGAATCTTAAACGATACTATTAATAAGAACAACTCAGGAGCCAGGTATTGGGGTGAATGCTGAATGAGCAGAGAAGCAGAACAAGCCACAGCCACCTCTCCTTGCCCATTCATCAGCGGACCCTGTTTCCTCAAACTGGAAGCCTCTGAGTCTTCATCTGAATGGATCTTAGCTGAACTGCTGCTAAAAGCCTAAAAGCTTAAAAGCCTCTAGTTCCTGGTCCTCACGCCTTATATAACTTTCTGTTTCCTGCTACCACTTCCTGATATTAGAGGTGTGTATCACCATGCCTGGCTCTTTCCAGTGTGCCCTTAAGCTCACAGAGATCTGGATGGATCTCTGCCTCCCAAGTAATAGGATTAAAGGTGTGTGTGCCACCATTTTCTGGCCTCTATATCTATCTGAAAGGACCAAGCAGACACCATAACAGGCTGCTCAGCCTTCTCTCAGAGGTTAGGCCTCAGTTTCAGTTTCCTGAGAATTAAGCAAGAAGTTTATGGAAGGGCCATGAACAAAAGACATAGTCCTTGCAGTAGCTCCCTTTCTGCACGTACTCTGACTGCTCAAGGTTCAGCCAGTTGTTTACTGTCTGGGACCCCTCACCAACTTAGAGCTACGTGCATGGGTCAATGTGAACATGCTAGGCCAGCCAGTCTCCATGGCAGCTCAACGACAGAACCTGGGACTTTCCCAGGCCTGCCCAAAAATGATAACTGTAACCCCCAATCAGTAAATTCAAAGATTACATACCCTTACCCAATCATATGATGCCAAAGCTTATACCACCCTGCTTGCAGTTTTTCCCTTTAAAAATCCCTCACCCTGAGAGCTCAGGGCCATTCTCCTCCACCCTCTGTGTTGAGTGTTGGACATGGACTAAGACCTAGCTTCCTTGTTATCAATAAATCCCTGTGTGTTTTTCATTGGATATTGACTCTGTGGTGGTCTTGCTTGGGGGTCTCAAGATGCGACCACAACATATCTAGTGGCTTTCTGTTCACTGACCCCAGATAAGTTTATTAGGGTGTACAATATATCGGGGGACATAATATCACCGCAACCTGGAGCAATTTGGAGTCACTTGGCATCAGTGCTGGGGAGTAAACTTGGGTCCTTTAGCAAAGCAGCAAGTGGTCTATCTTAAACATTGAGTCATATCCCCAGACTCCTATTGAGTACTTTTATAATTTCCACCTCTTTAATCATAAATGTTACAGTTAAATTTTATGCATAAAGATTTTTTATATTTTTTGGTTCAGTTTTCCTTTTTGTAAGGTATAAACATACAGATAAGTTACTGAGTTGTGTAGATTTGTTTTAAAACTGTATGTCTTGCTAAATTCTCTTATTTATTTTAGTAAACTTGATGGCTATATTCATTTTAAATCTTCATGTACTATCAGGGGTGCTTCTGATTGCCAAGTGTCCTTTTCTCTAACAGGCGTCTGAATCAAGCTGTATACATTTGCAATATCTGATTTTAACCACACACTCTTCATCCTATTGACCCAGAGTGAAAATTGATACTCTTATCTGAAGGACTGTTCCCTTGAGTATATTTAAACCAGACCAATCTCTGTATTTAATCTGGGTTCATCAGGAACCATTAGCTTTGATTGGTTTGTTTTTCTCCCCCTCCATCTCCAGACTTGATTTTATTGAGTTAACAACTATTTTCCCTTGAGAATATCTACCACAAGCCAGTTTCAAGTAATTCCAGTATCTTGCTTATAGAAATTGAACTCATCTTTTCTCTGCTTTAGTTTTATTTGAAGAACTGTAATGAATTCTGTATTTGCTCAAATTTGAAGATCTGTGAGAATTAAACAGTCACTTGGATCTGTATCACTGTAGCATGATATTTATCAAAGCTCTCTTTCATTTCTGCATTATACAATCCAGTTAAAAAGGATAAGCATCATTTATTGAAGAACAACGAGTTTGTATCCAATAAATTCTCATTAATCATGATTTGTCTACCATGATTTATGGTATTTTAAGAAAGAATTATTTGTTTATATTTTCAAAATATCAGAAAAAAATGATTAGTAATCATTTTATCATGTAGATAGGATTGTGAAAGAATTAATAAGAACAGAGTATCTCTCTGAAAATGTGTAGAATCATACATTATTCAGGAAGTGATAATCTATTGAACCCTGGAAAATTTCAATCTGTGAGACTTTTGCAACTGTTACAAGAACGGTAAGTGAGCTGAGTTATGAGTACATACATTTCATCCCTCTGTAAGGTTAAACTCTCATTCAGATTTTGCTATAGTAATTTTGAGGTGATTAGTAAATAGAAAACTCTGAAGTTGTTATTCAGAACACACACATCTAGCTTTTTGAGTGTCAGTGACTTATGACCTCAAGTAAATATTGTACCTCTTCTGAGTCTAATCATTTATCACTTCAATGAAAATATATCACTCTGAGTGCTTTACAGAGTGACTTGTGAGATTCAAGTGAGCTTGAATCAGAAAGCCACCTTGGAAGATGTAAGTCAACAAAATTACACTCATTACTATGTAGTGGGCTGCTTTTATTATAAATTCACGAGATGATTTTGTCCTTAGTTTCAAATTTCTTATGGTGTGGAGCATCCTAGCTTCTTTAACTTGTCTGTCAAATCATAATTGCTGTGAAATGGCTTTGATAATTACCTTCGCTACATTCTGAATAATCCTCAGTTTCACTTAAACTGTATTAATGAGTGGTTATTCATTCATAAATACTACCAATATTGTGGAAAAATAAGGTTCCTATATTTGTTAGGGTTAGTGTTGCTGTGATGAAGCACCATGAACAAAAGCAACTTGGGGAGGAAAGGGTTTATTTGGATTGCACTTCCAGAGTTACAGTCCACTGAGGGAAACTAAGTCAGGAATTCAAAATAAGGAGGAAACCTGTGGGCAAGATCTGATGCAGAAGCCATGGTGGGGTGCTGCTTACTGGTTTGATTATCATAGCTTACTGAGCTTCATTTTGCTTTGTTACAGTACCCAAGACAACCATTCCAGAGGTGGCCCTACCCACAACACACTGGGCCCTCCCACATCAATCATCAATGATGAAAATTTTCCACAATCATACAAAGGCAGTGTCTCAATTGAGGTTCCCTCCTCTCAGATGACTTTAGTTTGCTTCAAGCTGACATGAAACTAGCCAGCACAATTCATTCTTGAAATCCCAACCCTCTATTATGTAAACTAAACTGGTCAGCTACAGTTGAGACTAAATTTTGAGAAGGCTCCACTTAATGCTTGTACCAGTATAGCACATGTTACAGGTATAACATGTTTTTTTTTTTTTTTTTAAATTGGTTGAGTTTTTCATATGAACATGAGGGAATCTTAAACTACATCATTTTATGGCATTTATAGGAAAGACTATTAGTATGAACTCATAAGTGATTAAGTTCAGAGAATTCAATTGTTAAATACTAAGACAAGAAGAGTCAAGAAAAAAAATACATGACCAAACAGTAGTAGTGATTTCTATGAAGTCTTTAGGATACCTGAGGAGGGCATTAAGCAATAAAGATATTACTGTGGGTTTCTCACCTCTCCATTCTCACTTGGCTTAAATAGAAACTGGTGGGGAATAGTAGAATTTCCTGATAATGTTAGAGATATGCAATTAAACAAATCATATGATGTCAGTTTCTCTCTTCTTGTTAAAGGACAATGAAAATGAAATATCGGAATTATTTCTACATGTATCAGTAAAATATGGTGAAGACTAATATACTCTTTGGATGAAGCTACACATAGGCTTGCAGTGGCATATATAATATGAATTACATGATAAGAGATCGTGTAAGAATTTGATACTTCAAATTATATTATGGTACCAAAAACTAGATTAGAGCCTCTATCTTGGCTTATATTTGTATGGACAGTGATAAAGGACAAAATGTTGCCATCTTCCATTTCGCTTTCACCTCAGTTGTCTTGATATTTACATATAACACAGGAGGAAGAGCAAGTAAAGAATGGTCTGTCATCTTATTTGAAATCAGACACTGATGTTTTGACTTTCGTAAGAATGGGGTTAGGGCTGCAGTTATGTCATGCTGTAGAAAACAAAGAAAATTAAGATTTTTGTATTATAAAGATTGATAAATATCTGCTATACTAGATTTCATCATAGAAGAGTGAAATTTTCATGACATGCAGTACACAATAGTATCTCATTTATTACTATTATTTTTGAGATATAGTTTATTCTGTAATGCATGTTGGCCTACATCTAAAAAGTCTCCTCCATTAGCATCCTTATTGTTGAGATTTCAGGCATATACTACCAGGCCTGGCTCACAGTAACTCATTTTTTATTAATGTAAAACACATTCATAGAAAGAAAAGGAAACTGCAAAATGGAATCACCATAACATTTCCCTTTACATTTTTGGGATATATGCTGTTTGTATGAGAGGATAGATTTTAATAATGTATATTTCATTTAAAAATTTTATTTAATACTCGTATATATACTGTGCTTGGATACAATCTATCCCCATTTCCTCTCCTCCAATTGTCACACCTCCCCCCATTTTATTCTGCCAAGAAGACTTCTTTCTTTCAAAATTTAATGTACAATGAGTCCATTTACTGTTACCTGTATGTGCATTGAGTGCAAGACCACCTATTTGAGCATTGATAGGTAGTCTTTCAGGGTCTTTATACCCCCCAAAGTGGCTCTTCTTTTTCCAGTAGACACCAGCTGCCAATAGCTCCTCAGAATGGAACTTCATGAGCCCTTCCCCCATCAATGCTAGGATGTTGGTTGGCTTGACCTTGTGCAAGACTTGTGCATGAAGTGATAGCAGTTGACAGTTCACATATGTAAATGTGATATCTAGAAAATATTGTTTTGCTATAGAAATCCACTCTTTCTCGCTTTTACATTTTTTTATTCCCCCCTTTTAAAAACAACGATCCCCGAGCCTCCCAGAGCAAAGGTATGGAACTAGTAATAAACTTCCCTGTAGTTAGAGTTTTCCTGCCTGGCCCACAGTCAGGAAAATCTCTCTCACCCACCAGGCGCATAGACACTCAGAACCAACCAAGCAAACACATAGAAACTTATATTGCTTACAAACTGTATAGCCGTGGCAGGCTTCTTGTTATCTACTTCTTCTATCTTAAATTAACTCATTTCTGTTAGTCTATACTTTGCCACATGGCTTGTGGCTTACCAGTGTCTTTATATGTTGCTTCTCATGGCAGCGGCTGGCAATGTCTCTCCCCCAGCCTTCCACTTCTCAGAATTCTCTTCTCTCTTGTCCCGCCTATACTTCCTGCCTGGCCACTGGCCAAATAGCATTTTATTTATACAGAGCGATATCCACAGCACTTCCCAGTAAGTTCTTATCCTTATATCCATGTATTAGTACCTCTCAGCACTCTTTTCACACTAGATGCCAACTGATACAGAAGCAGCTGGTCAAAGTGTGGAGAATAGAAGATTGTTGATAGTTCACTCTTAAGTGGGAAACTCATTTCATGCTTTGTTGCCAATAAGAATATTTTACTTGCCCCATCCACTTTGACATTTCTATTGGTATCATCCTTGTTCCAGATTATTCCTGGATAGCCATGCTGGTGAGACTTTACAAGTGTAGCTTTTGACAATGCTAGGAGGCACAATCTCACAGCAATCTTCCTAATACTCTGATTCTCTTTTTTAATTAAGAAAATTTTAAATTCATTTTACATACCAATCATAGATTCCCCTCTTTGCTCCTCCCCTCTCCAACCTCCACTCTCCCAACCCACACCCCATTCCCTTCTACAAGAAGTTAAGGCCTCCTATGGGGAATCAGCAGAGCCTGGTACATTCACTAGGGGCAGGTCTTAACCCCTCCCACTGCCTTAATGTTGTGTAAGGCGCCTCATCCTAGGTAGTGGGCTCCAAAAAGCCTGCTCATTCACCAGGATGGTTCCTGATCCTACTGCCAGGGGGCCCCTTAAGCAGATCAAGATACATAACTGTCTAGCTTATGCAGAGGGCCTAGATGGCTCAGCCGTTAAAGGCTAGGCTCACAACCAAAAAGATACTCTGATTCTTACAATATTATTGCTCACTCTTCTGCAATGTTCCCTGAGCCCGACATGCAGCAGTTTATCTCCTGGGAATGAGTTCTGTATGTATGTAACTCTGCATTTTGATTGGTTGTGGTTTACTGTAGCTCTCCATCTGCTGCAAAGATAAGTGTCCTTTGATGAGGGATGAGGGTATAAGGACAAACTTTCACTAGCTTCTTTTTTTTTTTCTTACCACTTGGAAAAGAATAGAGAGACATTCTACTCTGATTTATGTTTGTTTATGTAATGAATTTGTAGTTATAAAATATTTTTACCTGTTAGCAGCTCCTAAAGACTTGTATAGAGATAATTTGCCAAAGTGGATAAAAGTGGCTGCCTTTGAAAAAAGTAGCACATTGAAGAACGTAGTCATAGAGACAAGGAGAATCAGCCATGTCTGCAGATAAGGTCATGTGCTTTTACTTCTCAATTATCTTTGTATCTTTCCATATACTTATTGCTTGTATATTTTATTTGAGTATCTGTTCATTCTGCATCAAATGCAGTTAAAGATTTGGTGTGCTGGTGATTTTCAGTGTTTTTATGTTGAAAAGTAAGCTAATTAATAGCAGTCACACAAAAACAGTTGTACATTTCAAAATGGGCTTAAGTTTTAAAAGCCTAAAAAATTGAAAACTATGTTTTCACAATCTTCAAAATGTTTCTAGTTGTGACTCTCACTGCTCCTCAGTGTTTTGTACATTCATCAATTAAATAAGAGCAAATATATCAATACATTTAATTTGAAAATGGAACGATGACATTTCTCTTTTTCTGTATTGCAGCTCTAATCTTGGACATGGATATATAGTAAACTCAGAAACCACACACGACTGGATAAAACTGATTTAATCATGTAAATGAAATGTGAATGATTTTAGTTGAAGTAACATAAAATTTATTAGTGCATAGAACCAAGAATAGTAATTTTCAGCAATTAAATATACACCAAGAAAAGAACAATATTCTACAAATAAAGTTATTGAAGTAAAAGTAACATTCCACCCCAAAATTACATCCTAACAGAGTGAATAGATAGCAGATAAAAAGTTTTATGCCAGGCGGTCATGGCACACGCCTTTAATCCCAGCACTCAGGAGGCAGAGGCAGGTGGATCTCTGTGAGTTCGAGGCCAGCCTGGTCTACAAAGTGAGATCCAGGAAAGGTGCAAAGCTACATAGAGAAACCTGTCTTGAAAAACAAACAAACAAACAAAAAAATAAGTTGTACCTATGTCTTAAACAACAATAGGAGACAAATATGGAAACATTGCAATGGAGAAATATGAAAGCTAAGAAAGTTCTAGATGAAGAGAAAATTTACCATGCTGAATAAGAGCAAAGAGAATATAAGAAAAACAAGTTTAGAGTGGCGGGGGTGGGCATAGGTATAGCTACTAGGGAAATTAAATCTGATTCCAGAATCCATGTGTACCTATTTCAGAACATAAAGTGATTTATTTGATGGTTTAAACATATTGTGCTTTTTATACAGTAGTATTAGTGGTTACATAATATATCTGAAATTTGTTCAAGAAACATCTGGGGAGGCAGAGCAGAGTTAGAGGTGAGTGTTTTAGTGAAACAAGATTTACTCTGAACACTGAAGTTGGGAACATAGAAGCTATTATTCTATGGTCTCTATTGTATTTTTTGAGGGACTTCATAATACAAATATTTAAAAATGTATAAGTCATTATTTCCTTCCCAGTCTAAAAAGTAGTCTGGTGGTCAGAGTTGGATCTGTAAGAATTGACAGCATACAAAGCAGAGCAAAGGAAAAGTTGGTCAGAAATACAGTTCAGATAACAGTGTCATTTATAAGATGGAAAAGACATGCCAGTGAGCTGCAGTTAGAGAAGGCATGGTGAATCATAAGCTCTGTGGTAGTTCTTGTGAGATATTCCAATAGTCTTGAGCATTTGAACACTTGGTCTTCTGCTGTGGGATAATGCTCTTGTACACTATGAAGATTTGTCACTTAAATTGATTTAATAAAACCAATTGGCTAATTGGCCGGTAGCTAGGCAGAAGTATAGGCAGTGCAACCAGAGTAGGAGAATCTGGGAAGAGGAAGGGCAGAGTCAGGAGTTGCCAGCCAGACACATTGGAAGCAATTTGAGAATTGTGTATTGAGAAAAGACATCAAGCCATGTAGCTAAACATAGATAAGGGTTAATTTAAATATAAGAGCTAGTTAGTAATAAGCCTGAGCTACTGGCTGATGATTTATAAATAATATTAAGCTTCTGAGTCAATTATTTGGGAAGCAGCTGCTGGGTATTTGGAAGTTGCTGGTGGGACAAAAACTTCTGTTTAGAGTCCTCAGTTGGTAACACTGCTTGGGAAGGCTCAGTAGGTGTGCTCTTGTTGGAGGAAGTTTTTATGTGGAGGCAAACTTTGAGAGTTTAAAAACTAGCACCATTTTGAGTTCTATTTATCATCTGTCTATCTATCTGTCTATCTGTCTATCTATCTATCTATCTATCTATCTATCTATCTATCTATCTATATCTATCTATATCTACCTTCTTATCTATCTATCTATCTATCTATCTATCTATCTATCATCTATCTATTTTTTTCCCTTTATCTTTCTTCCTCCCACTCCTCTCTCCTCTGTCTGTGCTTTATAATTGAAGTTCAAGATGTGAATCTCAGCTTGTACCATTAACCATTCCTGCTGCCTTCATCATCATGCCTGCTACCATCATTGACGTTAACACTCGAAAACTATAATCTCAATTAAAGTTTCTTTTTTAAGTTACTCTGGTCATGGTGTTTTGTCACAGTAATAATAAAAAAGAGGCCTCATTTGGGATCTGATATGATGTGACAAACATTAATTTCCACCTGAAGTGATTAAGAACCACCAGAGTGTTTAGGAACCCTTGGCTAGTACTTTGGTATGGGATATGTATTTCTTTTCTTCTCTTTCAACACCTTTCTGTATGTGCAGAACGCACTTTGAATTCCTAGATGATGTGGGATAATAGGATGTGAGCAAGTTGAAATATTCTGTCATACCACAAGCTTCAAGCATGTGCCTACATGCGTGAGTTCAATTATGTCTTGGTGATCTCTTTCCCTAACCTGAGGTCTGAGATGGGAAGATTCCTGAGGTGAAGCCACTCTGGCTGATTACATCAGCTGAGGCATTCCAGTAGAGAGCATGAGAACTAAGTGTTCCTGCCCTGGCTGACTGAGGAAGGGGTGAATCAAATGTGAAATTACTGGCATTTTTATTGTAGTTAATTTATGGAACCAGGTGAGGTGATTTAATGAGTATGAGATGTTTCAATTGTTTTTAGGTTCAGAAATGGGATCAACAAAATAACATAAAACAACAATCAAAGCTCCCCAGAATTTAATAATATATTGGTAAAGTAACAATTATTGATTCATTTCTATAATTTTTAGGAGAGTTCTATTTCAAAACTTATAAAATGAGCATTTTAATCAATATTTGAATTAGTTTTTGATAATATGCTCATTTAAAAAAATCAAACCCCCAATCAAATTTTTGTTTCTCCAAGGAACATACCTGCTGCTCTAAGAGTTAGTTTCCCACATTTTTGTTTTGTTTTTCAACTTTTAACAGTGAAATAGAAAATGGAGAAAGTTATCATTTGGAATAAGTTGATCTCTTCTTTACTGAAAAAAATAAATTGCTTTAAGACATAATGAGTTTAGATTGCATTGTTTCTTGGTATAAATTTCTACCACAAAATGTATTAAGCTTTACTTTAATTAGATGAAATAAGGCATTTCTAAATTGATGATAAATGTGGCTTTAAAGTGCATATGAAATTACACTCATGGTAATTTGTTAAATTATTATGGAAATTTCACACTTCCACAGTAATCTGCTTAATTTGCATTTTATTTAATGTAAGAGTCCTGTCATCAATTCCACCTCCTCTCTGTTTCCACTCTTGCTTTTGCAGTGAATGCATGGACATCTACAGACAGGGGATTTGCTGATGTTGCGTCCCAAAAACTTACAGACAAGGTGGGTTGGTGGGTTTAACCGGTTCTTTTAAATCTTCATGCTGCATTATGCTTTGGGAGTGTTTTTCAACTGTGCTTTGAATTATTATTATTATTAATTAGCTTGTCTTTTTAAGGCAATCCCCATCCTTAATCATTTTTATAGTGCAGCTTGGCGTTCCTTCTCTTTCTTTCCATTCAGTTCATTAAAAAGACCTGGATATAACTCTCAAAAGTGGTCTTTTGCTAAAAACCCATCCTATTTGATGATTGGTATGGCTTATTCTAATCCCTTGTTTCCATATAAATCCCCTTTCATAAGCAATTCTCAAAGTAAGTGTGGCTTTTGACGTGCTTTTCTGACTTGCATATTTTCAGTTGCTGATTGGTCAATGACAGTTTCAGCTATAATTTTAACCATTTTTAACCTTTTGTTGTCCTTTAGCTATCACTCTGATAATATTATACAATATTTTAAAGCTTGAAATCTCCTTATTAATATGTTCTTGGAACAGGCCTGCTTAATAGACAAATTGAATCATTGGATAACATGCCTGATATTAGAAAGTTAGAAAGAATAAAGGCAAGAGTTAAAGCTACCTTACTGTAAGCTGAAGTTTAAATCCTGACCTAGGTTTTAGCTAGCCCTCTTTGCAATAGGCTAACCGCTCCATCAAACATTAGCATCAGTAACTGGATTGGGAAAATTGTGTATCTCTCTCACAGGACACGTTTCTTCATTCCAGCTGTTTTGTTTTGCCTTAGAGCTGTGCAGTTTAATATAGGAGAGAGTCATTAGTTAGATACAGTTATTAACAAAAATAAAATTTCATCTCCTTGCTGCAAAAGTGGCACTATCACTGTCAAGCAGCTTCATTTACTAAATAATATTTTATTGAAAAAAAATGCAAACAATCATTTTCATTACCACAATTTTTTTGCATCACATCTTGAACTAGAGACTTCTGGGTCATTCGGTGGAACTCAAATTCATGCATAAAGAAAGGGTCGAGATAAGTTGTGAGAGCAAGGGTTAAATCCTAGAGGTGACATCTCCCAACTTTTTTTTGGCCAGAACTTGGACAATCAGCTAAATGCAAGAGAAACTGAGAAAGGTAGCTAAGGTGTTTGCAATAGGAAAATGCAAACTCCTAGTGAATAATCCACTAGATCCTGCCAAAAGTTACTCTGAACATTTATTTTTACTAACATTTTCTGAAAGAAGAGGTAAGATCTTGCTCAACTGCCAAGACTGCTCATGAACCTTGAAAAAAAAAAGAATATAAATGAGTAAAATGGATAGGAAGTTTGATTTAGTGTTGGTGTAGCTGTAAAATGTTTGGGTCCTTGTAAAGGATGAGGATTCTACAAGTTTGTTTCATTGTTAGTATATACAAATCACATCTGAAATGGATCATTAAAGCTATGAAAGTATCCCTATTCAGTGTGAACATCTTTTTGTATGATTTTAGTATGCGATCGTTTTTCATTTTAGGTAAATACTATACAATCCTTTAACCACTGATGGAGTCAGAATTTTATTAGAAGAAAATTGAATGTTTGCTTGAAGTGAATGGCGTTCCTTTTTTTAGTATGGTCAATGGACCAGCAGTATTGGGAATCACCAAACAGATTGTGAGAAATGTTTAATTACTGGTCCCATCTAAAGTTTTCAAGTTTTGATTAAAGATTGCAATAGAAAATTAATATTCATTGTCCAGAAGTCAATAAATTGCAGTTTTGTTTACAGGGTTGACTTTTATACAATCAAAAGGAAATTAATTATTTACTGTGATCAAATAAAAATAAGATGAAGGATTATAGAAGATGCCTTGTCATTTAATTTATAATTGACTATCAGTCAATGAACAGAACTATGGGAAAAAAGAATTTTACTTCTTTTAAACAAGAGATAAGATGTATCAAGTTCATGATTTTCCCATTCATAATCTCACTATCAGATTAGCCCATTGTAAAAAGAGTTGGATAAATGTAAAGAAAAATATAAACTACTTTGACTGGATCCCTTAACAAAAGAGTGATTAATGAATAAAATGTCAATTTTATTGGAAAATAGGAGATAAATTAACATTAATATCAGCAATGTGTTTCTTTTCTTTCCATGTCATGAATTTATGAAAATTTAGCACATAAATATATTCATGAAAATGAGATTATTTCTGTCATTTAATACCTAAATTAGTATTTTTTCCATATGCCAAAAACATGTTTGTTAAAACAATGTTTAGTTTTTAAAAGACATGGATTCACTTAAGTTATTATGGAATGAAGGTCTAGTGAAATTCTTACAATACACATGTAAGTTAAAATATAATAATATACAATTACATAATATAAAATTAATATATTATAAAATTCTTTTTGTTTATGTTCTTGTGTTTTTGAAACAGAGATTTTCTCTGTAGCCCTGGCTTTCCTGGAACTTACTCTATTGACCAGGTGGGCCTCAAACTCAGAGATCCCATTGCCTCTGCCTTCTGAGTGCTGGGATCAAGGGCGTGTACCACTACTGCCCAACTAAAAAATTCATATAATGAACATGCAAATTAAGTAGACTTTAATAGGTCCTGAGAATATTTTCTTTGAGAGGATGTTTATAATACTGTGTTTCAGGTCTTTATTCAAATGATTTCAATTTATCCTCAATTGATTACAACTACATTAAAGAACTTCGGTCAAACAGGAACTTTATTATTAATATTGTTACTCTTTTTCACTCTTTTTTCAACTGGAAAAGTATTAAGGACCCGAGTCTTGTTATTACAGATTCTTTTTTTAGTAGAAAAATTTTGTTTTAATCTAATAAAATTCTCAATGCAGTCATTAGCATTACTTTTTTCTGATACACACACACACACACACACACACACACACTCACACACAACACACACACACACACACACACACACACACATTTTTCTGTTTTAGTTCCCTGACTGCTAATTTTTGCTAAACCACATCCCTATGTAGGCATGCTGGGAAAGAAAACATTGAGACCAATTAGTCTTTCCACACTGAGACTGTGAAGAAAGTCTAGTAAATTTTCACAAAACTAATCAGTATTTGATGTAATTTGTCAAAACCATGAGACTGCCTCTGCAAAAATATCTCCTTTGTATTGTCAGAGACTATGTTTATTCCCTTTACATGACATCCATGTCCAGACACCATGATTTTAAAAATATCTAGAGAATACTCTTGCTGCACAAGATCTTCTTTACTAAATAATAGATTTTTCCCCTCCAACATATGTGACATTCAGTCTTTTTAAGTGAATTTATTTATATGATACATTTTATATGATTAAGAATGAACTTTGGAATGACAAATTTAACTATTAATATTCTGAGAAATGTGTCCCATAAATTCATGTAGAGTATTATAATTGTTAGCCATTCTCTTCTGTTGTAGAGATACTTCTTAGGGCAAATTGCATAACATTATTTAAAAACTGAATTGATTAAACAAGCTAAATGTTCATAGAAAGCTGAAAGATGAGCACTGAATTCCTTAAGAAATGCCATCAGAAAAGCAAAGAGAGCTATGATTATAGACTCCAAAAGAAGAAGTGATTGTAAAAATGTGGGAAGGCATTAGATTGCTACATCTATAAGCCAGGGAATGCTACAGTCTGGAATGGCCACCACAAAGTGAGAACCAAGAAAGAACATTCCCTGTAGCATTTGGATAACTTAATTCTGTCAAATACTTCCATTAGATTTCTCATCTCCCGAATTGTAGGAGAGTATATTTCTGTTGCTTTCAGCTAGTAAGTTTTTAATAACTTACCACAGCCAGTCCTGAGAAATTAATGCATTGCTATTCTAAATAATTCCAAAATCTAATGGTGTGTGTGTGTGTGTGTGTGTGTGTGTGTGTGTGTGTGTGTGTTATCATAGTTCAATATGTTGGAAAAATTGAATCTATTCTATACAATTATTAATGACTCAGATTTTGCTTGTCACACGACTGTGGAATTCTCAACAATGGACTTCTAACCTCTCTGTAAAGGAAGAGATCTTGGGTGGTTATGAAGATGCCTTTTTGACCATATGTTGAAATAGTATAGATCCCTTCTCACGTATGGACTCAAACAACTAGAATTCAATAAAGAACACTAAAACTAATTGAAAAGTTGCATAGAAAAATGTGGTCTTCAGTGTGTCAAGAAAGCATATTTGGTAAGTACAAAGCATTATTTCCCCAAAACTTACTCTTATAATATGGAACCTCTGCTGTACTCTTATGTTTACATAAGAAAAGCACTAGTAATCTCTCCAGACAGCAGAGAATCCCCAAGTTTATCTAGTCACAGCCCCCCCCCCCCCCAGCTAGAATGTTCAATGCATTGTCCTTTCCACAGGCTCAACAAATGAATAGTTTGCTTATCTGATCTTTACTCCAAAATCATCATAGATATCTCCTCTGGATGTCTTTCTGTGTGCTCCGAATGTGTGTTGCTCTCATTGGTTGATTATAAAGCAGTTTGGTTCAATTTGCAAATGAAGCATGTAGAAATTTACCAAAAGCCATTTGCATGATCCTAACCATCCATCCAGCCATAGATCATCACCTACCATCTAATATCTAAATCTATTCCACACATTTTTTTTTTTTTTTTTTGCCTGTTCTGGCAGCATGCTACTGCAATCTTCCGCTTTCTGTATAACACAAAGCCTGATACATGCTGAAATAAGCAACTTTAAAATTGGGTGACTTAGGAATAAGGAATCAACTCACAGTGCAGGCTGGTTTATTTAGTCATTCTGGACACAGACTCCTCACATCTTCAGCATATAGTTCCCAGAAACAATAGGAAAGCAAAGTAAATGCAGGGTCATGTGATGAGTATTCTGGCTGTGTTTGAAAATATAATACATAAATTGTAACCAAGTACTGTTATCCAGAACTTGGAGACATACTTAACCTAACAGCCATTTTGTTTGCCCAGAAAAATGAAATATTATTGGAGAATAGAGAGCATTGTAAGAATTTCTAGGTCAGAGGGAAGAGTTAAATAAGGGTAAAAATCCATTTGGAAGTTATTTATTTGGTTGACTGATCAATTGTCTATTTTATTCACCCCGGAGAAGACACCAATGACAGACCAAAGAAGTGATTCCACCCAAGTCTGTCTTTGAATCACTGAGTTTATTGGGGTTATAGGAACACACATGATTCAAAGGCATTTGCAACACCAACAACACAGGCAAGTGTGTGTGTGTGTGTGTGTGTGTGTGTGTGTTAATTGCATGGTGCCTGGCATCCTCATGTAGCTGTAGTTGACTTGGTGTGCTCTGAGAGTGAGCAGCACACTCTTTACAGGTCATATGTTGAAATATATTTCTATTTTGAATCCTCTTATAAAATATAAATAAACATTGTTTAGGTCTAAGAGTAAAAAACCACAAAGCTCCAGCAACTTTCTTAAATTTTGCTCCAGTTACCAATCATAAGGTTAGTTGTAGCCTCTCTTTGGAAATAATATCTAATTTTAAGGCAAGCAGAAATGTAGATTGTTCGTCTGACTTCACTACCATACTAGTGCAGTATTGCAATTACCAAGAATAGTGTCAATCAGAACAATGTATTCAATATTCTGTTGCAATAAAGTAGAATGGGAAAAAACTGGTATTTGAATCAAGAATTTGATATACTATGGGACATACTTCAGAAAAAAAATATTCTAAGAATTACTTGAGGGTAAAATGGTTGTAAAAGTTTGAGAAAGGTATATAAAGTGTGAGAAATAAATACAATGAAGGCTTCTACCTCAAAAATCTTTTATTTCTTCCTTCAATTTAAAGGGATGATGACTTACAGTTACATAAAATACATCATAACTATTGTTTCCACAAGAAAAATGATGTGCTATTCTAACCAGGGACTTTCCATGTGCCAATAGAAGGGAACAAGGGCCTGTTCATGCTGGGGATGTCATTCTCATGTCCTGTGCATCACCTGAAATTTCTGGTGATCATGCAGCATATTCATGGCATGGCACATCCCTTGTCTGTGTTTCACTGTCGCTCTGCCCAAAGGACTGATTTAAGAATATGAGACCCCACACACTTCGAGGGCTAAGGCCACCCAAAGAGCTACAATTAAATATACAAAGGACAGCTGGACTTAATAAGGCATAAGACTCTCAATAATACTCTAGTCAGCAGTTCCATTTTTTGTTAGAACCACTTTTAGGCAACACAGTTCCTCAGAGGATCCTAGAAATGACTGAATTTCACTAGCTACAGCTAAACCTATACCTTGTTGGCTGTTGTCCTGTCTTTAAATCCCTTTCTGTGTATTCTTAGCTTCAGGGTCTGAGATCTTTTTCCACATAAAACAACTGCCCTTAATCCTTATCTCAGCACTTGCTTGTGGGGAATACAAAGTAGGATGCCTGCTGAGAGGAAAGACTGGCCATGCATGCATGAGAATACTGAAGGATCTGTGCATCTGTCTATTGACCTTCCACATCCATTTGCCTTCTATCTGTACAGTTACATACATTTAAGCCCCCCCCCCCTTTTTTTTTACTTTGCCTGTGTTTCTTTGATTTACTGATGAACTTCTAGGACTAATCATGTAGGATGAGATTTCAATCATAGGTTTTCTTGCAATTCAAATGAGTTAGAAAAGTTAAAAACTCAGAGTTTGGATTCAAATCTGAGGCCGCTATACCTAATAGATACAATTTTGTGCAAATTACTAAATTTTTCTTTGCCCACTTCATAGTTTTTATTGTTAAAGTAGAAATAATTTGTCATTGGGTTCTACTTATTGGCTATAGTTGTTGTGAAGTTTAAATTGACTAACATAGAGGAAACACTGACATTTACCCCATCAATTATTAGTAGGGGGCTAATTTTGAATTTTGAAGACATTTGAGCCTTCCCAAATGAACTTCTCTGAGCCTGTGGTATATGTTACAATATTTGGAAAAGAATTAATTCCAAATTCTGTGTAAGTACATGATGAGAACATCAAACTGTCAGGGGTAAATAGTTAAACCCTTTAGTTGAAATTCAGCAGAGTAACATGAGATTCATCTAGAAACCAAAAAAAAAAAAAAAAATCATTTTTCCAATCTTCATTTTAACACAGAAAGGAGGATCTTTCCCTCTACATGTTATTCTATTGTCAATGTTACTATCAATACATTTCACTTGTTTTTCCACATTTAGATCTTAAATTTAATGAAATAATACTTTGTAATTGCATTTTTGCAGTTTCTTATAATTATATATTAGCATCATGATGATGTGTTTATTCTGTTTGGCCAGTGTGTATCTGCTGGTGTTTGAGGCCAGATATAATCACAACAAATAGATCTAACTCTGTAATCTTTCCAATATTGTGTTGAGCAGACTTAATTCAAATTTTGTTTATGAATGTTTTTTATGAGAGCCACGACACTGTTTCAAAGTGACAATGTTCTTAATCTCAAACGAAGAGACTTTTTACAGATTAACATATAAAAGAGGCAGTTATATAAAGCTGAAAAGTCACCATTACTTAGGATAAAGCATTTATAGCTCGTTTTATGTAAGTACTGATAGGAAGGGCTGAAGTACAAGCGTTAATCCTGAAGTGCTTTTTCTGCATGGTAGAAATGTACCAGGGCAGAAAAAACAAAAAAGCAGGGACAGGAAGATTAGTTTTCTTTCTTTTGGATTTCTTAGTCATCAGAATCTGTGTTAAGAAAGGGGATTTAAAGAATCTCTGAATAAGAAGAGAGAGGAAGAATAACAAGACGGGGGCACAGGGTTGGTGAACAGAATTCCCCAAATGCTTTGAGCAGAACAATTGCAAAGTACAGAGAAGTCTGTGACAACCCAGTAGGATAACACCATGAGTTTAAGCAGTTTCTTTTGCCTGAAATAAATGTGAGAGGGATTTAAATTCTAACTAGGTATTAGGGATAAAAATGACTTTTTATTTTACTATTTAGCTTCATTGTCTGAAAGTATAGAACTTTTCATGTACCTGCAAATTGTAAAGAATAGCCTATAATTTTCTTGTCTATTATGTGTTGATTTTTACTTGAAATAAGAAAAGAAGGTATTTGAATTATCATAAAATTCCTTGGAATAGATTGTGATGATCCTTTGGTGGGAACTTGAGCTTACAAAATAGGAAGTATTTCTTCAGGAATATAGCTCTTGAATGCAACATGAATTGCTAAACCGTCTTACTAATAAAAAACCAGAGCCAGACATTGGGGTGAAAGCTGAAAGATCAGAGAAGCAGAACAAGCCACAGCCAACCTCACTTTGCCAACTCCACAGCCGATCGATCCTGTTTCCTCAGACTGAAAGCCTCTGTTTGAGTCCTCACCCGAAAGGGTCTTAGCTGAACTGCTGCTTAGTTCCTGTCTCCTCATGTCTTATATACCGTTCTCCACTATATATATATATAATGGCATTTCTTATAATGTTTTCTTTGAATTCTGTTGTTTCCTCAGTTGTGTTTGTGTGTGTGTTTGTTACTGAGGATTAAAACTTAAAACTTGCACATATATTATAAGTATTCTTTTTTTTTTTTAACTGAGCTGCATTTCTAGCTCCCTCTTTCTGCTTAAAATTTAGAAAAATAATAAAAAGAAAACTCATTTTTCTAATTAACTTTCCTTAAATAACTAAGAACAGAGTTGCATCCTCCTGCCTTAGAAGTTAAGACATTTACTACACTTATAAAGAATGCTCATGGATACCATTCCAGCTCCTTGTAGGAGAAATTTAGAGAGTAAGTAGAGGGAAATGCACCTATCAAGTGTCATTTTCAAAAAAAAAATATGTATATTACATGCATAGGGCAGATAATATTAAATATTCCATTGGAAATCCTTTGAAGGTAGTATCTTGTATAATATCCTATAAATTCAAACATTTTTGTCCTGAAAATAGGCCAGGAGACTCCAGAAGTTCCAATTTGAAACACTGCATCCTAGAGAAATATTTGTTAAATCTCAGGAATTAAACAACTCACAAGTATCAGGAAGTCCCTGATACCTACATTATTTATAAGGTTCCTCACTTTTGTATTTTTATGTAACACTGCTGCAGAGAGAACATTCTTCAAAATGTTGTCCTCAGCTAAAAAAACCAAATAAATAAATAAATAAATAAATAAAAATGTTGAGCCAGTTTTAAGTTAGAGAACTACAGGAGTACAGCATTTAGGAGACATCATATAGACTGGGGTAGGATCAACAGTGATGTAGCTGCCTTTGTATTATTCCTGCTCCCACAAGTAACTCTTCACCAAGACTTCTTTAAATAATCACAATAAATTTATTGGAAGGTCAAACTGGACTTTGGTAGATTTTTTTGCTTGATCTGTCACCAGTATCCTAGATGAACTCAGCTGACATTCACATTTATGCAGGAAATGTGACACAACACAGAATTAGAAAGGTTATATAGCTAGAGATTGTGGGATAAATTATCTTTCAGTTTACTTGTTATGTGTTTCAATAAATAGGTAAAAGTTACTCTATTCTAAGCAGGAAGACACCTAGAAAGACTCAATTTCCATCAGTAGGGTCCAGTCAATTTAATGTTTAAGAAAAATAAATTACCACTTCTTGTATTAACTGTATAGGTTCAGTGAGTTTTGATTTAAAAACTTACTTATAATATTTTTTTTTCCTTTTACTAAAAACCAACCTTTTCCTCCCTGGATTTAGGTTTCACTCAATGAGCAAGAGAGTCTTATAGACAAATCATGTTAATATTGATGTCAACTTTCTCATCTTTGAGTCCCTTCTGATCCTTTGTTTGTCTCTACTAATTTTGCATTTTGAAGCTCAGATTTGAATAAAATTGCTACAATACTGTACAATTTTCTTTTCTCAAAGAGATATTTGGAATATAACTTAGTATGTCTAATTAGTTCTTCTAAAAAACACCATCTATTTTTCTCTTCTCTCCTCTGTCTTTAAATTCTTCAGGAAGGAACTACATCTTTTGTATCCTGTTTTCTCAATGTTTCCTTCACATGCAATTCTTTAGGCATTTTCCTGACCTACTGTTTTGGCATAGGATATGTAAATATGCAACATGCCAATCTAATATAGTATGTGTACACAAGTTTGCCAGTTAAGTAATTTAGATATCAATATATTTTTGAATATTTATAATTGCAAAATAAAAAGTCATTTTGACATATTTAATTCTTACAGTGTTACATTGTTTTAATCAGATTGTATATAATAACAAGAAATTAATTTTCTCAGAACCACAACACTACTTTTCATTCTCTCTGGTGGTTGCAAACTTAAAACTTAAAAGCAGCTTACTATTTCTGAGAATATAGTTTATGACAAACTTTTCCCTGAACTTTGCTTCCAGTTCCACAGTAGATAGCAATATCTCCATCTCCATCTCTATCTTTATGTACATTGAAAGCAAGAAAATGATCCTAAGTCTGTGGGGTGACTGACTAGAGACCCTGGACATACTCTCCTGTCTTTCTTAACAGCAGTCTTCAAGAATACACATCTGAGTAGAATATCTTGGAAGAAAGAGACAGTGTTAAAGAGAACAATAATAGAATCATGATTATGCTGAAGTACTTTAATTAGTGAAAATCAAAGCTTTCTTTGGAAAAGATCCTTCTATACTAATAAATGCAGTTTTAAATTGCAATGTGGTGTTTGTGCATGTTTTCAGAGTATAGTACGACACCATTTGATATCTATGCAGTATATAATGCTAAAATCCAACTAATCAGTACTTCCATCTCCTCAGACATTAGTAATTTCCATGCATTGGGAACTTTGTTACTAATTTACTTATTCAGAAATATTATATCTTATATATTATTCATATTATATTATATTACATTAATTATATATTATTAATATTCAACTTGGTGGGTTTTAGAAAACCAGAATTAATTCTGTTTCAGTAGCCTTGCTCCGTATTCTGAGGAGGCCCATTGAAAAAGTTGTTTCCTGGCCTGAGTAGAGACACAGCATTGTAAACTTCCCATAAATAGAGTTAATTCAGTCTGGCTTGTCAATAACCTGGTCAAAAGGCTGCCCTTCAATAATGAGTTCCTTCTATGTCATGTTGAAGAGATAATAGAAATAATTATCCCAATGTCTTTTTGCTTCTCAGAGTCCCTGCTCTTTGTGCAGTTTTTACAGAGCTATAGCTGCACATCTTTGTAAATCTTCTTTGTCTTTTTTCTGCCCTGTTTCAAGCATGCTTTCCCTAATGCTTGGATTTTATTCTTTTTCTGAGATTCCACTTCTGCCATGATGCTGCCTGTGTGTTATATGGCTAACCTTCATACTGGCTTAACTGAAAAGCCAAACCTTTCTCTTTTCCTCTTCTCCATTGTCCTCCAAACTACTGCTAAGATTTATAGTGTCTCTAGTCTGTATTTTTTCTATTAAATTCTACTAAACTGTTCTCAACCTTTCTTTTGAATTCATTCTTAGATTCCTTCTTCAACAAACTTATTAACACAAAGATAGAATTCCAAATTTTTCAGCAATTCTTCCTTTCTACCAATATTTACCAGCCTATTATTAAACATTTCTTCTTCTTCTCTCTCTGTGCTATTTCCAGTCTCTAGTGATTGCTATTTCATAATCTTCTATGAGATCAAGTGAGTGAGAACATGTGTTTCTTTGACTCTTATTTATTTCATGTAATGATCATCTCCCATTCCATCTATATTACTACAAATGCCAGGAGTTCACTCTCTTTTTTCCCAGTGATATTCCACTATATGCATATATCTCAGTTTCTTTATCCCTTATTCATCCCTTGTCAGATGTCTTGGTCTTCATTATGACTGTTTGAATAATGCTGTATTCAACAAGAATTACAGGTGTCTTTTTGCTGCCATGATTTCATTTCCTTTGGCAATATACCTCACAGTAGTTATATCTCATATGGTAGATTTACATGGAGATTTTTAAATACTTTATGCATGATTTTCCCTACTTACTCTACTAATTATTCCTACCACCAATGTGTAAGAATATCCATTTCTCCAGATCCAGTCGGGATTTGTTATATTTTTACCTTCCCATAATAACTATCCTAACTTGAGTAAGATGGAATTTTCTTGACCATTCCATTCGCTGAGTTGTCTTCACTATAAATTTCTTCTAAGTACTTTTGGGAGGCCTGAATTACCAAGGATATTATCAACTTAATTTAGTTTCATGTGATATAAAAATAATAACAGAGTCAAATTTTCTGTCTGTACAATTTTATTGCTCTTTACCATTTTCCAGAGTCTTATTTAGAGGCAATAATGATTATATTGATATTGAATAATAACAAGGTATTACCTTTTAATTTCTAAAATTGAAGTTATAAATTGAGGTTTCAGTTCTAACCCTATGCTTGAGAAAAAACATATTGAGATGTAGTTTACCCATATTTGATGACTTCATTCATTCCACTCATTCCACTCCTGTGTTTTACTTACATAACTTTTCTTGAATTTACACATTTCAAGTCATTCTTTTTAAAGGTATTTTACCTGCTTCATTTCTAGTCAGTAGTTTTCAAAAACAGTGCTGTGTTCTTAGTCTCCAGAAGTCTGTTTGAAAAATAGACAATGAATGACCAGTTTTTTTCCCTGTGTGAATCCTGGAATATTTACATTATGGGGAAAGTCTCTTGTATGCTATTGAGATTTTATCTGTTTCTGTCTGACAGATAAACATCAGATAATATGTGAGCCCTTAAGACACTTTTAAGATATGGTAACTTATGTCAAGGCACGAAGAGAACCTAACTCAGTAACCTTTGAACTACAGAGTATTAGTTTTGGAAGATTAATCTTAATAGATTTTTGAACCAGTGTATGCCATTCCCACACAGGATAAGACAGCCAGGTGCTTCTCTCTATTCTATTTATATTCCCTGAAGATTGACTTTAGAAATGTATGTGTACTTTGAATTTGGAGAGCTGTCAGATGATTTTTAAGACTAGAAAGGAGATTAGATTTTTGAGATTGAATTTTCTATCCCACAGAGAGAGTTTACATTTGAGCAAGGAGTCAGTTTTCTGTTTAACATTTGTATAAAGCTAAGCAACTAAGAAATCATATTAGCTAAGCAATAGAATAATTTCTTAGCAGAAAAATATCAGTTATTTAAAGTATTGAAACATATTGTAACATATGCTGTGTTCCTAAATTACTTCAGATGTACATTTTAAAACATTTGATATTATATGGTCCATATTTTCGTGTAAGTTCTGAAGTTTAGCTTGCATGTTTTATGCATGAACTTTTGCAGTGGCAAGCCAAATGACTTATTGGAAAGGATGCATTTTCTGTGAGCACCTGAGCATTTGGGTGATCTATGCATTTGGTGTAGCACTAACTTAACTGGATGTGAACCGGTTAGATATTTTGGGACGTTGGGTCATTAGCATAATGTGGGTTCTTCTGAAGCAAGGGGGAATGCAGGTGATCTAAACGCAATCAAGGTCATGAAGCGGCAGCTGATGTTCACAGCAGCTCACATTCTTTTTGATTCAGGCCACCTTGATGGAAGAATTTTTTTTTTCCTACAAAATATGTGCAACCATGCTAACCCCATTACCAGGTTATATAAGGAAAGTGATCATTATACCAGAAATATGCATCTGTACAGCCTTTCACGTGAATGTTTGTGATTTTACACATATGCAATTAAGATAGCAAATAAGCCAGTTTGAAGAAAAGGCAAATTCACTGTCACTGTATGAAGTCAATCTTCTTAGTTCCTGAAGTTTCTTCCTTAGCAATGATTCTTAAAGACAGCGGAGAAGATGCGTAGTCTTTCTAAGAGATGAAGTGACGAGGTAAGATGGCTTTATCATGATTTATGTGAAATCATTCAGGAGTATTTTAGTTAATATATAAGCCTAATTAGAACTCACACACAAAAATTATGGCATTTTCAAGTCAATGGCTGATAAAACTGGCTAGGTTTGTTATATATGCTAGCATACATTCTGGGTTTCTTTAAGAAAGCTGGAGAGCAAAGATGAGTCAGTCAGGCAGGATAACATTCATCTATAAGACAAGTGCAAAGACTAAAGTTTGAAAGTGACCAATTCTCAGGCTCATATGAAAACTATAGTAAAAAAACAAAAACAAAAACAAAAAAATACAGATAAAATAATTGCTAGGGGATTCAAATGTCTCCTCAAGTCACAGTTAGGCTTATAAATACTTACTTTGGCTAAATTTTATCTGTAGGATATTTCTAACTTGTCATTTTTTTTATTGGGAGATTTAATGTTCAAGCCTGTACAATGTCTTAGGTTAATGTCAATTCTTTTAGCCTTTCCTCATGGTTTGTCTTGCCTAAATTGTTTTTGTAGCTTTCTTCTGGACAGTTTCATAGCATCAATAGTGATCTTTATATGAGCAAAGTTGAATGGAATCTCACTTGTTTTTCCCTCTGTTGCAACAACTCTGTGGGACTGTCAAGGAGAAAATAAATATTTGTTACTTCTGGTAACCAAAAAAGTATGTGTGACTCAGCAACACATGGAGAGCAGATGTGTTGAGTAAGAGCCCACTCCTGTGCAAATGCTCTGTCACTGAGGAAGCTATAAATAGAGAAGAAACTGAAGAAAATAAACTGCATCTCTGATCCTACTCAACTGTATTTGATCTACAAGTATTAATATATAGGCTTCTGCTATAAGAATGAGTTTCCTCTGTATAGATTGCTGGTTGTACGAGCATAATTCCTTCCCGATACAAATAGACATACACATACACACACATTAGTGTCAACAATTGAGTACTTGGGATGTTGAAAATCATGTGGGGTCAAATGGTATGTTTACTGCGTTATGGAATAATGAGTTTTCCTGGTTATTTTAATGTCTGGGCAACTTTCATTTTAGTGCTTTGGCGCTTTTCCTATGAGAGAATGCTGAAATCCAGTGGGTAAAGTAAATACTTGAAAAAGCCATCTTCTACTTGGTCATAATCTACCCTACCTAGCAAGTTGTACAAATCCTTTCCCAGATAAAATTGATTAGTTTCAGAATACTTATAGAAACATAATTTGAGTTATCAACTCTAATAATTCAAAGACTTTATAAGCAATCATTGTTTAGACAAAGCACGATCTTGCAGGTATTCACTGTCAAGAAATAATGCATGTTTAATTTTGCACAAATAATTCTCAAATTCATACTCATATTTGGATGCTTACTTAAAGAGAAGTTTATAACACCTATAAAAGACAATGGAAAATATCTGCTCTTATGTGTTATAATTTGCTGAAAAAGTATACTATATGTTTAAAAACTGATTAAAAGTGAGGCAAAAAATTTAAGAGACATTTTTAATATAAGCCTGCTAGATCATCATCTTTCTAAAGCCCATTAAGCAACTGAATTCTTCTTTATGTCTAGCAAGACACTACCCCATCATCTAGAACACATGCTCAGTGTGTATTTGTCAGATTGCTGTCACAATTCTATGATAGCTAGCTACTATTAGAATAGCATATGGAAGATTTCTTCCTTACTTCCTTAGCACACACCAGAATGATCTTTCTCCCAAGCCAGCTCTCCTCACTTCTGTTCTTTGGTTATAACTATATCCTACCATTAAAAAACATTGAAAAATATGAATATTGAAAATAATACTTTGTTGCTCTATCACATGGTGTTGCTTTATTTCAAAGCCAAAAAGAGTAGGACCACAATCATAGCTCAGATGTAGAGCTCCTGTCTGGAAGGCGAGGGGCCCTAGGTTTAATCCCATGCATTTAAAAAAAAAAAAAAAAAGGTGTTAGCTGAATGAGATACCTGTTATAGCTATCCTGTGATGAGATAAATTTATCTCAAAAATATTTTCTCTGTATGTTAATGGGATACTACTGGACTTTGCTGCCATGCCTACTTGTGCCTTCCATATCTAATAGTGAGGAGTATCTAAGACACTTTGTTATCTGTCCCACAGTAAAAAATTGAAGAAAATGTTCCATATGGAGTCATTTCGAAAGTGCTGATCAACTCTCATATTCTTTAGGCATGAGTCTCAGCAAGTAGTCGGAATTGATTAGAGTGGCATTCTTTGCGATTTCCCTCCCCTCACACTTGTATATTTTGCAAAGATTGCTTACTCACTGAAAATTACTAGCACTTTGACCTCTAGTTTCAGAATGTCACACTGACAGACATAGAGGGACAGCTAATTTGTGGAATGACCTAACTAAACTGCACTGTAAGGAAATCTGGCAACTAAAGTTTGTCAACAGTAGACACCTGGGTCATTATCTTAGCAAGAGGAATTTTGCTCCTCAGACCCGTAGGTGTTGGCATTTTATAACCTTTTTATTTAAATGCAATAATGTTAAGGTCAATAAAATTGATAAATAGTAGTCAAGAATATTTTTTTTCATTTAGTTCAGGTAAATAAATAAAATATTTATTTTCTATAAAATTAACCTTTTCTTCCTATACTTTGCTGATTTTTCAGCTCTCTTCTAATATTTCAGTAAACTTTAAATCTCCCATCTCATTGCTCTTAATCTGTTTCTTCATTCTGCACAAAATGACTGTATTTTTGTAACGTTCCTTCCACTTTACTTACATGCAAATCCTATTTCCTTGTTGTGTGGAGGAAGAACCAAATATAATATTGCCATAATCATCTTCATAAAAATAATTTTATATTGCTCATGATTGATGTGTCAGATCTAGGGGCTTAAGATATGTCTCAGTATTTAAGAGCATTTGTTGCTATTGTGGAGGTCCTGGTTTTGGTTTTCAGCATTCAGTAGCTCATAACCATCTGTAACTCTACTTCCAGAGGTCCTTTTCTGGACTCCAGGGCACCAGTTATATATATGGTGTACATCCACAATGCGGTCAAAACACTCATATGCACAAAACCAAAAGAAAAAAAAATTTGTTTGTTTTATGTTTTTTTGTTTTTCGAGACAGGGGTTCTCTGTGTAGCTTTGTGCCTTTTCCTGGAACTCACTTGATAGCCCAGGCTGGCCTCGAACTCACAGAGATCCACCTGGCTCTGCCTCCCAAGTGCTGGGATTAAAAGTGGTTGGAGATTTAGCTCAGTGGTAGAGTGCTTGCCTAGCAAGCGTGAGGACCTGGGTTTGATACTCAGCTCAAAATATATATATATATTTTAACAATTAAAAATTTAAAAGTATCACATCTAAATCAAAAGGTTTAGCTATAATTTTGATGTTTTTAGCCCCTCTCTTAATAAATATTTGTCTCTTTCCAACATAGTTTTGGTCCAGTTAGTTACGTTTTCTGGGCTACATGTGTTCTAACCCTTGCTGGAGAGATTCATGTGCTCTCTGATACCCTAATATTCTGGGATAATAATGTACACCCTTACAGGTTTCCTGTCTGTAAACTACCTTGTCCCAAACTGAGGCTTTCCCCTGTTAAAAATTCTGTAACTGTCATTGTACTAGAAATGCCATGACATTCATAGATCAATAAAATCCGTTCCCTGAGAAGATGCAAAATATACGAAAATAGCTTACAAAACACTAATGGCTTCCTTTAAAGGTTCAAAGAGTGAGTAAAAAGTGGGTACGAGCCTGGCTTGAGGGAAGACACGTGTCGGATGAGAGAGCAGGACGCCACTGACAAGGATGGTTATAGGAGCAATAACGGGGTGGAGGGGCCTGGGAGTTGGATCTGAGATGCCAGTCAAGCTCCTTCATACTGGAGATGATTTTTCTCATAGGAGTACAAATGTGAGGATGAGGACATAGGGGTGGTTGGATGCAGGGGCTCCTCGGTTGTCATCACGTCTCTGAGATTTACTAGCCCTGCCGATGTGTAATGAGGTGCTTTGTATGCACTGTACATGAGAAGGAAAATCAGCTCACCAAATGACTTCTTTTCCGATAATGACTTACAGTCAGGGGGCAGGGCAGTTTTGTGAATTCGAGGGAACATAAGGATGCTGGAAGAAGCACTGTGTATCCAGGGAACCAAACAGAAAACTAGGAGGAACACACACACACACACACACACACACACACACACACACACACACACACAAAAGGATTTTGAAGTGTGTGCCCTCAATATCACCATAGAGCAAATAAGGAAAAGGAAGTCATGTGTTATAAAGTCTGTGACATCAGAAGGATGAGCAAAGCAATTTTCCAGTTATAGTTCAAAAATCATTAAAGTCTGATGCTTAATAGGTATGGGAAACGAGGAATGGAGGCAGAATGTCAAGGTCCTTTAAACGAGCTTGAGGATTACAAAACAAATCAAAGGTCTGGCAGCTTCTCAGACACTCGTGGCTGGAGAATTCACAGAGCAACAAGGCACATGGTGCTTCTCCCTTTTCTTTTCTCCGAATAAAGCCAAATTTGCATAGGAAAGATGATGTGTGTGCAGCAGCAATAGAGCCAGATGGGGCATTGAAAATTTTACCTATGTTTTTTTTCTTTTCAATCAAATGAAGATACTTTACATCAATACTTTCTATGGATTTTAATGAGAACATCTCTCTCATACACACACGTGTGTGTGTATGTGTGTGTGTGTGTGTGTGTGTGTGTGCAAAAGAAAATCCAAAATAAAAATATCCATAAATGTAAGAGTCATAAATCCTACAAGACTGAGTCGAAAAAACAAAGCTTTTTTTTTACAATTTTTCTGTAAATATTACAAGGCATATGATGTCTACTTAAGTGTCCCTGACTAGTGATGCATTTTTCATATATGCAATAAAAGAAGTTGAGAAACTAGTAACTGAAGGAAAATTAGCTTTAGTTTTTAAAAATGATATAGAGATAAAAATGTGCCTTCTAATCACCTGGTGAGGGAAATGATTTTAACCTGAGTGACAGTTCTAAAATGTGTAAGCTTTCAATTTAAAGCACTATAAGATATCCTTTTTTCATTAAACACAAAACTATGACATTATTGTTTCATCTTTCTTAAAGCAATAATGTAAATTACAATTGAAAACACAGTTCTAATTTCAGGCAAAAATAGATGCACTTAGCTTTTAAAAGTGGTTATGTTTTGCTTTTTAACTTCACTGGGGATTGCATTTCTGGAGTCAACATTTTGTATGAGGTAAAAGCTGACAAAATTTTAAGTTTTTCATAGTTAGGAAGGTAGACATTAGAGAATAGTAATTATCTTAAGAAGGCCATCGTTTGGATGTTATTTTGGACAGTTACACAAATGCTTAGCAGTTTGTGATTTGACTTTTTTATGGGGTTCATGGTTCAACTGATACCCAACATAGAACCATATTTACTACCAAATTCATTGCCACTGATGAAATTAAAAGTAGATTTCTACTATAAAAAAATTTACCACTTCTCACGTGTCCTTTCATGAGGCCTTGGGTGGGTCCACTCTTCTGTTTGGAAGATCTTGATTTAGCAAAGTGATTGGTGAATTAAAGCCTCCATGTCACATATCCATTCTACTTTTTCCCACATATACACATAATAGAACAATGTGGTCAGTTTGCTTTACCCATTTGTGAATGACACATATAGTTTACTACTGGACAGATACTGTTCCACTGGTTATATTTTTATTCCATTTTTTAATTTCTCCATTTTAAATTACCATTTGATTCCAGCTCAGTAGAGGTGAAAATGCTCCTAGAACCACTTCTATCCTCCAGGCCTGTGGCCTGTCACAGCCTTTGCATATAGCTGGATGCTAACACATTGTTTTGCATGAAGAAATTTCACATAGGTAAGCATTGCTTCAGAGAGAATTTGAGTCAGCCAACCACCCAGCTACCTCATAAACTGGAGCCCACTCCTATTTTTACTCAAAGAACAAAGGAATTATTTAGGCAGGAGTCACCCAGATTGTCAGCAGTGCATCTGTACAGCAGATATTTTTCATTTTACGAATAGGCCGTTTTGTCTCTAAGGGAGAGAGTTCAGAGACACATAATCACCTTAAATTTGGTTGATTTGGTTGTTCATCTTTGTCACATGGAGCGTTCCTTGAACTACAGGAATGTTCCAGCCTTCAGTGTGATAAATTGTGTATTGGCTTTACAATACACAGTGAGCTTCAACAGTGCTTCAACTGGGGCATTGTTATTGACAGGACTTGCTCTCATCCAAGCAGGGGCTTGTTCTATTATCACAACATGAGGAGGACAGGGATTTATACCCTGTGTGGCAAAAGTACCATCAATGACTTTTCCACTGTAACAGAGTCCCTACTCCTAGACTTGAGAGTGCTCTTGAGAATTTCTAAAAACAGAGGTTATAGATTCTTTTTTTGTACCAATAAAGGTTTTAATGATAAAAATTGCACTTTTATTATGGTTGTAGAAAGATGAGATGAAAGAAAATTTGCCTATGAGTAACTACAACGTTCCAAATTACAACTCTTGTTGGCATTTAAAGGGACAGTGAGACTTCTGTAGTGGAGCTGTGTTTCTCTTCTGCAGAGGTGGAAGCCAGAAAGTGACACACAAGTGTTTGTGTGCTTTTCACAGCTCCTCCCAGTTTTACAAACTCATCTCATCTGGAAATGCTTGGCATAAATCACAAAACACTTGTTCTTCCAAGTTTTCCCACATCCTAAGTAATTTGTTTTTTCTTTGTATTCTCGAAGGAATTTTCTTGATTCTTTCATTTTTAACACATGTTCTTTATATTTACAGATAAATTAATAAATTTTTTGTGCATAATGGGATATTTTGAAGTGTATGTACAAAAATGTACACTGGAAAATCAACATACATAGCACATCAAAGTTTTTCTTTTTTTAGTCAAGAATGCTTCGTTTCAATTCTCTTCCCATTTTTAAAGAACATGTATAATGTTATTAACTATAGTTATCATGTGCAATTAATCTCTTGAATAGATTCTTTTATTTGGATTATTGAAATCATTGAGCAACATCTGACTTCTTTCCATTCCTCCCATTTTCTCAGTCCTTGACGACAACCATTATAGTCTCTATGTTCATGTGATTCCACTTGTAAATCCATGCAGTTTTTGTTTGCCTGTGTCTAGCCTACTGAACTTGACACAAAACCTCCGGGATTATACTACACTGTCACTGTCGCAAATGGCAAGTGAGTCCTACTTGTTCATACTCTTTTCTATTGACATATATTTGTCATTTTATATAATTCTTCATTTCAAATAGGGCAAAAGCTTAATATATAATATTTTAAAGTTGCTATACTAACTGAAGGATCAAAATTATAAGGAAAACACATTTTTAACTACGTTATTTTGCAGTTTGTTTTCATAGACTAATTTTTCCTTTCTGTACTTAGAAGAAATTAAGTCTACAAGGTAATAACAAACATGAAATTATGTTTATCATCATTACTTCATATCCATTTTATAACATTCACAAAAATACATACAATAATGTGAAATGTGTTTCAGCATCATTTCTTGTGTATAGAATCTTCCTATAATTAATTGCTAATACTACCTTAAGATAATGGGAGCAATTTGTTTCAGAATTTCAGAAAGACTTTATCAAAGATTAAAGTATTCTTCAGAGGTATTTTAAAGGTAATTTTAGAAAATAATATACATATTACTTAGTTTTCAATTATGAAAAAATACACCGATAAAAACTTAACAGCTAAAAAAAAAACAATAGTTCAAGTATGCATATATATGGTACCAATACAAGGATCTCTTGATAAGACTTTAAGACTTAAAAATTGAAAATCATCTAAACACAAATAATTGTAAGGAGGAAATTCAATTATCCACATACATATTGAACATACTAAAATTATTAAATGTTCAGTACATGATTTAAAAATAGGTATGTGAGTAAATGACTCTGAAACAATGGCAGTTTCCAGTGTGGCCTTGAACACACAGAGATCCTGTTTCCAGTGTGGCCTTGAACAAACAGAGATCCTGCCTGCCAAGAGATAGGATTAAGGGCATGTGCTACCATTGCCAACTTCTTCATTTACTTAAAATGGCTTGCTATTTCCTCTGATCTCCAGGCAAGCTTTATTTATTAAAGCACAAATAAAATATCACCACATTTACCCTTTTTTGGTCTAATAAAAATAAATATATAACTAATATAAGAAAAAACTGTATACAATAAGTACAATAACTATATACAATATATGCAGGCAATAAATACATCAACAATGTCTAGTCCATTTGCATTTGACAAATTCAGCAAAAATATTCCATTATATATGTTAACAACCTGTAGTGAGGTCTGACACCTTTTTCTGACCTGAAGCACTGTATACATAATAAATAAATAAAATTAAAAAAAAAAAAAAAAGCAGGGGCAGGCAGTGGGGGAGCATATCTTTAATCCTAGCACTTGAGATCTCTTGTCTTGCTTGGGAAAGACACATGCCTTTAATTCCAGGAAGTGATGGCAGGAAGCTGAAAGGTATATAAGTCACGAGGACCAAGAACTAAAGGCTTTTAAGCTTTTAGGCTTTTCGCAGCAGTTCAGCTGAGATCACTTTGGATGAAGAGGAAACAGCATTGGCTGAGAAGTTGGCGAGGTGAAGCTACCTGTGGCTTGTTCTGGTTCTCTGATCTTTCAGCATTCACCCCAATACCTGGCTCCAGGTTTGTTTTTATTAATAAGATCATTTAAGATTTGTGTTACGTTTGAAGACCTGAGTTTGATGCTCAGAGCTAATGTAAAAATAGCAGTCAGTAGTGGTTCATCCTTGTAATCCCAGTGGTGGGGAGGTGGGTATGCAGCCAGGCCTTTGGCTCCCTAACCGGCTGGCTAACCTGTGGAGCTCTAGGCTAGTTTCAAATAAAGGTGGAGGGGAACCGGGGAATGACACCTGAGAGTTTTCTCTGGTCTTCATATATGTGAGCACACACGTGTATCCATAGACACAGGCACACATAAGCAATGAAAACAACAAAGCGTCACTGTACAAACCTCATGGACACACTAGAAAGCCTTCCAAATTGGAATTAAAATCTAGAAACATGAGAGAAAATGTATCAGAAGCATTCAGAAAATGAATGATTGGGAATCTTGATGAATTGAGAAATAGTATAGCTTTAACAGTTTTAGTTAATTTTTGCATAGATAGGACTCAATATTTGAGTAAGAGAAAAGTAGAGGGGAAAATAATTTCTTAGGCTTATAGTTTCATACAGTGGTCAGTTGGTTCTGTTCCTTAGGTGTCTGTGGTGAGGCAGAGCATGGTGAGAACAGGATCTTGTAGCTGATGGGCCAGGAAGCAAGACGGTAGAGGTAGTGACAGACATGCAGTCAAAGTACAACTTGGTTCAAAGTTATGCTCTGAGAATCAAGTGCTCAGAAAAATTAAAAAAAAAAAATGCAGGAACCAAACTCTTGTTCTTTTAGTTGTGAGCTTGACCCTTTTACATTTGTACCGTCTTTCCAAATCTGTAGTAGAAAGCTGGTACAGAAACCCACAACAAGTCAAAAGGCAGAGAGTAAGTGGTCATGTGGTACACTGCCCTAGTTGGTACATCTACAATGCAGTCCCTATACCTAAGACTCAGAAGAATTTCAGAACGATGTAAGAACCAAAGGACTAGGATTCTTGATGGAAACAGTGTCTTCTAGACAGAACAAGGATGCTGTGCTCATGACCACAATGATATGGTCACCTAAACAAGATAACATAATGGAGAATATTTCACAAGGCCCACCCTTGAAGGAAATGCTCCAAGAAACTAATGGCTGCTGAGAGAGGGAGAAATGATTGTGTCCAGGTAGGAGGTCCACAGTGTTCAACCTAAGTGGTCAGCCTCAAGCATGTGTATATAAGAGCAAAGCTCAACAGGCTCAATAGAGGATTTTTTGTTTGTTTGTTTTTGGTGTGCACTGGGATAAGAATAATTATAAAAGAAGAGGTCCTCAATTGAGATGGAGTGTGACAAGAGTTGAAGGGGGAGCAGGAGAGGTAGAAATGATAGAACTTCAGTACTTGTGCATGAAGTTATTAAAAATAACAGTTTAAATTAAAAAATGATGTCTTCAGCAAATGACACATTGCTTTCAAAGTAATCAAATTGAGAATCCAGCAGTAGAAGAAATCAGAAAAAAGCTAGAAAAAAAAGTGATAAATGATAATTCTAAATCTTAAAACTACCAACTAAAATTTATATACCAATATTAAATTTTAATTGCCTAAAGTAAATTTTGAGATAAACAAAACTGGAGCAACTCAAAATCAAGACTTCTAATGAAGTAATAACTAAAAAGAAAGAGAAAATGATCACAAGCAGAAATAGAAAAAGAAATCATTGAAGGACTGAATAATACAAAATACAAAACATTCATAAAATTTAAAATATCAAACATGAAACAATAACTGTTACTTTCTGGATTACATTATATAAGTAGCTATAAGGGGCATGTATACTACTACAAAAGGTGGAACAAGCTAGGGCAATTCAATATTCTGGGTTTGGGGGTAGAATAAGAAAAACAATAAGAATAAAAATTGTAATAGACTATGCTTACTTTATAAATAATTCATTGATGTAATTTCTATTAGAAATAATAAAAAAATAAAAAAGTAATCAAATTATTTCATAGCCATAGAAAAGTAAATAAAAGCATTTTGTTGTATTCAAAAGGAAGTTAAGAAGGAAAATGGAAATGCAAAGCCTTTATATAAAATTATAAGATGGTATATGTCAACTAAATTATAGCATTATTTTATGTAAATTTGTTAAATTCTAAGTAGAGAAAATTTTGATGGGATTAAAAAGTAGAACTACATGCTCCTTTTAAAATAGACATTTTATAAACAAAGATATAGCAAGATAAATATATGGAAACAAGTTATATAAGGTGATTTCTCAAAAGAAATAATTATGACCACATTTATTGTCAGACATGATCAGGTAATACAATAATATCTAGACCTAAGTGGAGAACCTAAGAAAGAAAAGGAATTAATCTACAAAGCTCTAAGTGTGTCATCATCTAAGACATTGCTTCAAAGTATCCTAAGCAATAACTTAAAAAGTGAAATAATCCTATCTTACTTATATTAGGATGTGTTAACACACCATTCTTATAATTACTCTGACAAAATCAGCAATAAGAAACAGAAACATATATGTACATAAACATACAAATACTGTTTGGATGTGTGTGGTTTTCCAAGTGCACATGAAGCAATTACTAAAATTGTCCACATGCTGTAGAAAATCCAAACAAATATAAAATGAATGAGATGACACAAATTATAGGCTAAGACCAGTATTGTATTAAACTAGAATAAATAGAACACAGTTAGAAAACTCCTCAGAAAGCATGTGATAGACTTGCAAATTATTCATAAATCAAAGATGAATTTAATGCTAAAAATACAAACTATTTGAACTGAATATGAATGATGAAGCACCATATAAAAACTCATAAGATGTAGATAAAATGGAGACCCAAGGTAAATTTATAGCCTTAGAGCTATAAAAGCAATCTCATTCTAAATTGAAGAAAAATGAAAGCAGTAACATAATAAATGCAAGAGAATAATTAAAAAATCAACTATAAAGTAAAGGACATTAACAGAGTTTAAGTTAGCTCTTTAAAAAGTTGATGTATCCTAATAAGCTTTAAGTTACAAGAAGGAATAAAAAGTCATAATTACAAATATTAATAATTAAATATTTAGATGTAATTTTTAATTGTAATGCAAGTTTATAAGAAAATATTACCAATAACTGTAAAGCTCACAATTATACCTCTAGGGGAAACATAAGGCAAAATGTGACATTTCTAAAATAATTTTATTTGTTGTTAAATATCTTCCCTGATTCTAAGTAAAGACAGTGTCCATCTGTCATGAACTCCTTCAGTGGTCAGAACAGGGTCCTGACCATAACTTAATTTCAGATTTTGACAAAGAACTGAGTATGACAATTCACACCCGGAATCTCTCTTTTTTTTTTTTTTAAGGGATCAAAGTAAGAGGACCAGGAGTTCATGATCATGCTCAGCAGCTCTGCATGTTCAAGACCAATCTGGGCTACATTAAAACTTCTAAATTAAATCATTCAATTGTCAATCACCAATCAATCAGTCAATCACCAGTTGATTGATACTACCAAGAATATGAGGAAGAGGGAGAATATGAGGTAGAAATATGAGGAAGTGTTTTCAGGGATCTGGACATAAAAGTATTTAAAGAATGCATTAGAAATATTTTTTTTCTATAACCAAACTCATAAAAAACTGTATTTGTTCAGTGGTTTAAATTCAAATAAATATTAACAAATTGAATTGTGTTTATCTATGCCAGCTACAAACAGAAAGTGGAACAATGTGGTGCTTCCCACAATGAGAAAACATCAAATACCTGGAAATGTGTCAATGAAAATGTTTAAGAATGGTTTTATAAACCTTAAACCTAGCTAAGTGGTTAAAAGCACATACTGCAGGGACCCAGAGTTTAGATTCAAATCTTCTTGTTGTAAGGCTCTTATCACCTATAATTCCAGGTCCAGGGGATCCTTCCCTCATATACATGTGTAAATGAACATACAAACATAAATATTAACAATAACAAAGTTATTGAAAAGAGGAGTTGTAAAGCATTGATACACTTGAAAACATTAAAGATTTTAATTGTACATGAATTAATATGTATTCTTTATAGCCCTCTTTTTTGGTGAAATCAACAAGTTTATTAGAAAGGAATAAAACATAAAATGTTGCAATTAAGAACTATTTGTAATCATTTTTATAATATTAAAAAACCCTCCCAATATAGTGGGAAAAATATTGGCGTATATAGTCATAACATTTAAAATATACTTTTATTAATTCTTTGTGAATTTCATACAATGTAATTTCATCATATTCACTCCCTCTCTAAGATCTAATGTAATCTATCTCCCTTTTTCTCTCACTTTTGCCCTCTTATTTCTTGCCTCTCTGCCTCTGTCTCTATCTCTCAATTTCTCAATTTTATGCTCTGTCTTATCTTTCTGTAGTTTTCTCTTTTTTTTAACCCACTGAATCTAATTTGTGTTACATTCATGTCATTGGGTATGGGACCTTCTATGAGGCATGGCCAATCTACCAGGTGTCACACCATTAATGAATATTTTCATTTCCTCTGCCAGAAGTGACCAAATACCAACAGCTCCTCAGCTAGGGAAGTTGTTTCATGCTCACCTTCTTCTCTCCATGCTGGGACTTTGTCTGGCTTGATCCAATGCAGGTCTTGTATATACTGTCAAAATCACTATGAATTAATATGTACAACTGCCTTATAACATCTGGAAGACACTGCTTCCTTGTAGTCTCCCACCACCTCTGGTGCTTCCAATTTTTCCATCCCCCTCTGAGAGATTATCACTGAGCATTGTATGTGAGTTCTAGGTGTGACGTAGACATCTCATTTAGAGTTGAGCATATCACAGTCTCTTAATCTCAACACACTGACAAAGCAGTAATGGGTGTCTATGTTAATTGTCATTCACTACAAGGAGATTCTCTCATGAGGGCTGAGAGATACTCTGATCTAAAAATAATATGCCAATTTAGTTTTAGTCTCCCCTAGGGCCTCTGACCTGTCTAGCCACAGATTCTTACCTCATAAAGCAGTGCTAGGTATGAGTTTCATTGCACTGACTTGGCCTTACATCTAATAAAAAATATTGCACACATAATATCTATGCTACTATTACATAAATAGGCATGTTTTGCCAGAAAAGTCATTGTTGATTGATGACTGCATGTCATCCAGTAATGTGTGAAATGCCTGGCAGCACCAGGAAACCTAGCCAGAAGAGATGATGCTAAAATTAAAGAAGATATGAGAAGGTGGAAAGACCTTATGTGTGCTCTTGGATTGATAAGATTAAAATTGACCAAATCGCCACCATACCAAAACAATTTACAGATTAAGTATAAACCCCATCAAAAGACCACTGTGATTCTTCAAAGAATAGAAGAAATGGTCTGAAATTTCAGATGGAAACACACACACACACACACACACAAACACACACACACACACACACACACGCTACCAGGATAGCTCAAACAACCCTAAACAATAAAAGAACTGCTGAAGCTACAGTAATAAAAATCAACATAGTATTGACACAAAAAGAGAAACATTTATGAACAACGGAATTAACAACTTGAATTTGACTCCATGTACCTACAACAATCTGACTTCTGACAAGCATCCCAAAAAATAAATAGTGGAGAAAAGACAGTTCCAGTCCCAGGCTCCTTCCTCCTGCTTTGTGCGTGTGCATGTGTGGCCACTGAAGGCTGGAACTGCATCTGTTAAATGATACAATCAATTCTAACCATATAGACTATTTTGTCTATTATTGAAATTTTTATAAATGCAATTTCACGTTCATTTGACACTGAATACTAAATATGTGAGGTTTTCCCCTGTGGCTATAAATATCTAAGGAAGTATGAATATAACAAATTAGATATTTTTCTAGTATTTACTCGTGGATTTCCATTCAATAATAATATATTTGATTGCCCCTTATGTTGGCATGCATTTCCTAAGGATGTTTTCACAAAAGTACACAGTGTAGTTTAAGCCTAATCTTTGCAAAACGCCCCATCTTACCCCTACTTTCTCCTCACATCCTGTTTCTGACCCCTCAATTTCCTTAGACAGATTCACTTTTAAGTTCATGTGATAGACTACATACATGATTTATATATTTGTATACAATCTAGGATAATTATATAAAAGAAAAAAACATGATATTTATCCTCAATCTAATTTAATTTGCCTAATATGATAATCTCCATTTATTTCCATTTTCCTGAAAGCAACATAATTTCATTTTCTTTATGGCCAAATAAAATTTCATTGCATACATGAACCACATTTTTGTTATTCATTCTTTGTTGACAGATAGCTAATTTGATTCCACAACTGAGTTATTATAACTAGTGCTATAATAAATACCATGACCATTGTGCAAATAAATTGTTTCTCCATTCTTGGAAAGATGTATTTTAAAAAGAGGTCATTTATGAACTTGTGGTTAGAGTACTGGCATATAAAATTATCCCCAGAAAAATGACAGTTTGGTAAGTTATGAACAAAGGGACATCAAGCATGTGACTGGAAACAAAGTTATCAGAACATTGAAGGTGCTATAGACATCTCCCGGCAGAGGCCAAACATGGAATAAATTTTCCCCTATTAGACAGATAACAATTATTTGCTTAGAAACCTGGAATAGCACCATCCAATTTTCCAGATTCCTATAGACCTGTTTTGTGCTGTATTTGCTTGCTGTATTTTTTCTAGAGATGTGGCTCTTTTTAAAAAGTTGTTCATACTTCTCCACTAAATTTTCTTAGATTTCCCTTGCTATTTTAATCTCTGATATTATTTTATCTTTGTTTGATATCCCTATGTAATAGTCCTTACATGTGGGTATCTACAGTGATTTATGCCAAATGTAAAAGATGAGTTAACCAAACTGTTACTGTTTTATATATTTTATGGCTCACTATAATATTCTTTCGATAGTTAGATTTATAACTTGCAATCCAGTCAAGGACTGGACTATTTTCACTTCTCTGGTGAAGTGATATATCTATTAAAAGTTTAGGGGATATATGTTTGCTTGTGGTATGCATCCACTTTTTTCCATCTGAGGGTGCATCTCTTTGTTTCCTCAGATTTGCACTGCACTAGTCAATCCTTTCTTCTCTCAGACTCAAAAGATTGACTTCATCTACACATGAAAAGCTGAGATACTTTGGGGGAGAAAGGAATTGCCATTGTTCCAATCTCCTTAAGTCATGTACTTCTACTTCTTCTCAAAATATTAGTTCCTTTCCCAAATTTGAACATGGAATAATTGACTATGAGAGGTTTTTTTTTTTTTTTTTTTCCTTTTTGAGACACAAGCCTTTAATCTCAATACCAACCATAGAAGACCTGGAGGTCTGTATATACAGGCAGTGATAAGGAGTTCATGTGGTTGGGTTTATAACCAATGAGAAGACAGAACAGAAAGTCAATAAAAAGACAGATACACAGGAAGTAGGTCTCATTCTCAGGGGAAGGACAGCAACAGCAGGGAAGGGTAATAAGGCGGTTTTAAGTAACAGCTCTCAGCTACTGCTCTAACCACTTGGACTTTTAACTCTGCATTTGGTTCTATGTTTCTTTCTTTTATTTTAAATTTTATAATTAATTTAATTTTACATATCAGTCACGGATTCCCCTGTCCTCCCTCCTCCCACCACCAACCCCTCCCCCCAATCCACCCTTTTCATTCCCATCTCCTCCAGGGCAGGGACTCCCCTGGGTATTAAGCTCAGCCTGGTAGATTCAGTCCAGATAGGTCCAGTCCCCTCTTCCCTTCATCCAGGCTGAGCAAACTGTCCCAGCATAGGCCCCAGACTCCAAAAAGCCAGCTCATGCACTAAGGACAGGTCCTGGTCCCACTGCCTGGGGACCTCCCAAACAGTTCAAACTAATTGACTATCTCACTTATCCAGAGGGCCTGATCCAGTTTGGGGCTCCTCAGCTATTGGTTCATAGTTAATATGTTTCCACTAGTTTGGCTATTTGTCCCTATGCTTTTTCTAATCATGGTCTCGATATCTCTTGCTCATATAATTTCTCCTCTCTCTTGTTGATTGGAATACCTCATCCACTGAATGATCTTGCTGGCCCCACAAATGAATATTTGTTATTCATGTCTCTGTGGGGTTAGCTATAATTTAGATGGTCTTGGCTGGTCTTAGCAGGCTTGCCCTTAAGATAGTTGTTATTTTAGATCAATTGCATTTCTATATGTGGGAGCATCCTTTTGGTGGAAGTTGTTTATGAGTACTGCAGGACACTGCTAACATACATTTGAAGCTTTTATGCCACATCCACTAACCTTATGGGTTCAAGTAAGTGGCAGCACAAACCAGCATCAATGAGGCAGGGAAGTAAACCATGGTTAATACAGGAGGGGATCTAGAGAGAAGGGGCATTGAGAGGAAAATAAAATTGCTATAGTTTCTTAAAGGGAATCCGTGTCCTATCAAATACAAACAGAAATGTATTAACCAGAAAATACAGTCAAGTACATGCTATGATATTTAGCTATGTTTATCAACTCCATTAGGTTAAAAGTCAGTGTAATTTAAGTATGGAGAGGGAAGACATGGTGAAAGATAGCAATGGGTAGGCAGTGAGTTATCCAGAACAATGGATGTAATAAAATCTCTGCGGAAATCTACTGCATTGTAAGTTAATTAAAAAGAAAAACATATATAATTGTTCTTTTAGAACCTTTTTAAAAAAATTTTCACATATAATTGAAGGCACTCTACATGGTTGAACAGTGCATCTTTCAGAAGACATGGGTTATTAAACAGAAATTTTAATTAAGCTATGGGCTACCTTCCTATAAGTTATTGGTCAAGGAAGGCCCATAGGCCCTCCAAACAACCCTTTGTAATCAGGACACAGAGAAATCAAGCTGAAACTGACCAGAAAACTTCCCTCCTATAAGCTAGTTTTCACAGTGTTGGATACTATGAAGGATGCTGGGAGACAAAGGCCATCAATGTTATTTCCAAGCACTGGAACATGCAGCTGCAACACTGACATTCCAGGCAGGATGTTTTCCTCATTGCAATAGTGACATGAATGATGTGGTGTGACTATCCACTGACTGATGGATTTAAGGTCATTTTACAGAAGAGACTTCATTCCTGGTAAGTAAACCATCCCAAAGCTGGGAGGGTCATAGACCCTAGGGTAGAATCCATTACAGTTGTTTGCTAAATGGTCAGCATAGTTAAGCTCTGCTTTCAACATTGGTTAGAAAAGTTTCTTTTGCAGTGGGCAACAATAATTGCGAAGACCCCTAACTGTTCAAGAGGCTGAGAGTAAGTAACTGTTGTTCAGTGATTGGCCTTATTTGGGACATCTATATCAAATCTTCTGACCTAAGAGATGGAAACTCTTCTGCCCAGCTGGAAATTGGAAAGGAATATTGGAAATTACATATGTATGTGTGTGTGTGTGTGTGTCTTAGTTACTTCTACATACTTACTATCTGTAACTCTTAATGAGGAATTCCATTCCTAGACTGACATGGTTCTTGTTAAGTATTTCTGAGGCTATTCTTCACATAGCCTCTCCTATCTGGGATCTGAAACTAATGTTCAGGGCAATGTGAGCAAACTGAATATGCCCTTTGAATTCTAGGGGAGAGAGAAACCCAGAAAGGAAAGCATCTCTTTCCAGCATGGTAGGAAAGGCAACAAATTTGACAAGTGGCCACTGTGCAGATCTAGAGATTCCCAGGAGTGTACACCAGGGTGCTGCTTGATGAGGGGCTCCAGGGTTGCTTTTCATTTGAGAGATCAGGAGTTTTATTCAGTGTGACTGTCTCCTATGGGTTTGTCTGCCTTTTCTTCCTTCGAAGCTTGACAGTGACATTGGCTGATGTTCATTCCAACTCTCCAACTCTCCTCATGCTTTGGAAAGCTTTGCCTCCCCCCCCCCCCCCCACCCAGGATCAATTTTAAATGCTGGTGCAACCCTTGTCTTCACTGGGAGCCTATGGGATGTTATTCTGTCTGCGCCATGGAGACGGAGCCTCTCAAGCATGTAGTAGACAGCCTTAGGGGTTTGGTGTGTGCTGGTGCTGGCCAGTGTGATGAGCAGCTTGCCTCAGCCCTTGCTGCAAACCTGTTAATTCAGGCTTAGTTATGCTAAACCTCTAAGGCTTGCCCTTTAAAAATTAAATTGGCTGAACATAAATTATGCTGAGTTCCTTCCTAAAGCCTTGCCACAGCTGTGAGAAAAGCTAAGCACAGATCAGCATGCTCTGCCTGAGGAACTGCCCTTGGCCCTGGAGAAGTAGAACCTTTGTTTACACATGTTTGACTCTGTGGTGTGTCAAACTGTTGTCATGGTGAAGGCCCATCTTCTTAATAATATTTCAGGGCTCTAGCTACCTCTCTTGAGGACATATCAGGAAACATCACTAAATTTGTTAACAAAAATAGTGCTGGTTCAAACTTGTTCTTTTAAATAATCCACTCATTGGTTGGTTTGAATGTTTATGGCTTGACTGTCCCACTATGTATGGTTGAGTACTAACAACTTAACGTATCATGTTGAAACACACGGAATTATCATTTTCAGACATTTTCTTTTTTGTAAAGCTGACATTTTTTTAAATGGATCTCTCTCCCTAACAGCTTTGGTTTATTATATTTAATTTGATTTTAAAATTATGCATGTGCATGCATGTCTGCATGTCTGCGTGTGTGTGTGTGTGTGTGTGTGTGTGTGTGTGTGTGTGTGTGTGTGTTCACATGAGTACAGGGACCCACAGAACTGAAGTTACAAGTACCTGACATGGATACTAGGAACCAAACCCATGTTCTCTGCAAGATCAGTTTGCATTCTTAACCACTAAGCCATTGCTTCAGATCCTTTTGTTATTTAAAACAAAAGTAGTTATATGTGTCACATGGTTGCAGGCATGTCACAGAATGCATGTGGACTTGTGAGGAAAATTTGAGGGATTCTGACTCTTTACAGCAGTGATTCTCAACCTGTGGGGTCATCAACCTTCAGGGGATCACAAGTCAGATATTGTGTGTATCAGATATTTACATTGTGATTCTCAACAGTAGCAAAATTACAGTTAATAAGCAGCAATGAAAGAATTTTATGGCTGGGGGTCACCACAACATAAGGAACTGTGTAAAGGATGGCAGCATTAGGAAGGTTGAGTTCCACTGCTTTAAACATGTGGCTTTTGGGAGAACTTGGGTTCTCAGTCTTCGAAGGAAGGCCTTTAATGCTGAGCCTTCTCTGTAGCCCAGGTTTGATATTTAAAACCACTTAAATCATCCACTTTTTTCATTCTACATATTATAATCCCCATATTATCAAGGTGAGCATGGATAGTGAGAACACTGCATCATCTTAGCACTTACAGCTTTACTTAATTTCTCTTTTCTTCACCTTTACCAAAGTGAAGGCCATAAGTGTTGGTGGCTTCTTCCATCTTTTCTGGCTTCTCTCTTTGTCTTAAGTCCCTGTTCTATTGTTGTGGAGAGACAATATGACCAAGGCAACCCATGAAAGGAAGCACTAAATTGGGGGCTTGCTTACAATTTCAGAGGATTAGTCCATTTACATACTGGTGGGAAGCATGATGTCAGCAGACAGGCATGGCACTGGAGCAGTAGCTAAGATCTTATTGCACAAAGCAGAAAGAGAATCAGACTGGGCCTGGTGCATGCTTTTTGACACCTCAAAGCATATCCCTAATGGCACATCTCTTCTAATAATGCCTCATCTCCTAATTCTTCCAATATTCTTCCTCCAACAGAAGGCAAGCATATTCTAACATACAAGCCTATGGATGCCATTCTTATTGAAACCACCATACCCTTTATTAATATATCTTGTTTTGTTTTATATGTTTAAGTGATAGTTTACATTGAATAAGAATATATAATTAATTTTCTTTAAAGTTTTACTTAGACAGAACTTTGACATTCTGTGGACATCCCTTTCCATAAAGCTCAGAAGGCAGATTTAAGGAGAAATCTGGGAGAAGATCAAGGAACAAGAAAAGGAAGGAGAGGATTTCAGGGGCCAGCCACCCAGCTACACAGCAATCCAGGCAGTAAGAAGTAAAGAAAGGTATATAGAATAGAGAAAGATAAAGCCCAGAGAAAAAAGGTAGATGGGATAATTTAAGAAAAGATGGCAAGAAACAAGCCCAAGCTAAGGCAAGGCATTCATAAGAAATAATTAAGTTTCCTTGTATGATTATTTGGGAGCTGGGTGACAGACCCCACAAAGAACAAAGAAGAAAAGCATAGAAAAAGGCTACACCTTTTCTCACATTTTTGTTATCATTTAATTTTTTTTTTTTTTTTTTTTTTGATAATAGCCATTCTGACTGGAGTGAGGTAGAATCTCCAAGTTGGCTGAATTTGCATTTCTGTGATAGGTAATGATGTTGAATACCTTTAAAATGTTAATCAGCCATTTGTGTTTTTTTCTTTCACAAACCTCTGTTCAGTTTCATAGCATATTTTTTGATGGGATTGTTTATTTTCCTTATGCTTACCTATTTAACTTCTTTGTATATTCTCTACATTGACCCTCTATTGGCTATATAACAAGCAGAGATTTTCTTTCATGTTGTATGCTGCCTCTTCACTAAATTGGCACTTACTTTGTTATGTAGAATTATTTATTGGACTTTTATGAAGTGCCATTTGTGAATTACAAACCTTGTTTCTTAGTGATAGGAGTTGAATTTAGAAAATTCTTACTGATGCCAAATCTTGAATTGCACTTTACAATTTTCCCTCTATAGTTTCAGGTTTTATGTTTAGGTCTTGGAGTTTTGTATCAGGATCCAGTAGCTATGGCTGTGTGAGCTTGTGCCCATTGATCTATATGTATGTGCTTAAGATAGCACCATGCTGATTTTGTTAATATGATCTGTAGGATAACACAAAATCAGGTATGGTGATACATCCTAGAATGTTCCCTTTGTCCAGGTTTGCTTTAGAAGTTTTTAGATCTGCTGTGTGCCTCCATGTAAATTTTAAGATTTTTTTTTCTTGTTCTTTTTGTGGCAAATTTAGTTAGCATTATTATTGGGATTGGACTGAATTTGCAGATTGCTTTTTGATAGGATGGGCATTTATTCTTATCTGTGTTTAGCCACGTGGCTTGGTACCTTTTCTCAGTTTTGCCTTGTCATCTTGCTTCCTCTGTGTCTGGCTGGTGACTCCTGACTCTGCCCTTGTTCATCCCAGCATTCTCCTAGTCTGCTCATCCTGCCTATAACATACTTCCTGCCTGGCTACTGGCCAATCAGCATTTTATTAAACCAGTATACAAGGACATTGTCCCACAGCACTTTCTCCTCCTCCTCTCCCTCCTCTTCTTCCCCCTTTCCCCTCTTTTCTGCCTTCTATCTTTGAAAAAATTGCTGTCATTTTAAATATAATTTACATGCATTTAGAAAAAGATTATTCCCATTTTTCTGTGTATATAATTCATTTCTGGGTGCTGTATGTATCTTGCTATTTCTACTAGTAACTTCTTAAAATTTTACCCTTGTTTCAATTTCTCACCCTTGACTTCAAGCTCAGCAATCTTGTCTTCTTCTTGCTGAAGTACTGTGCTTTTTTTTTTTCTTACTCTATTTTTCATTTCAAACACATCAGTTTATTTTTCTCCAATACGTCTAGCATGAGTCACCTTCTTTATCTCAGTCAGCTGTTTGTGTCTTTGATTATACCTATAGTGGTTGTTTTAAATTATAAGGGGTATCTTCTGATTTTCACTAAATACCATTAATAGAGGGTGAATAAGGAAAACTTAAGCTTTCTTGGCCTTTCATGTTTCTTATGTTACTGCATTGAGATTTATGCATCTGGTGTTATTTAGTTTCTTGGTTTATTTTTTTTTTTATCAGCTAACCTGTTTTAGTTTAAATATTGACAGTGTTAAAGGGAAAATTGATTGTGGTAGAACTGAGTGTGTAATTCAGAAAGTACTCTCTCAGTCTAGGGGCTCAGGGTGCCTTGTGTAAACTCCACATTATACCCTGAGTAGGATATGAACTGAAAGAGCAACCATAACTGCTTTATATTGCCACTGAGCAAATGTCATTCTAGCCCATGAACAACAGTGGTCTCTTTAGCCTCAATTACCATTGGAGGATAAACAAACCAAAGATAGTGCAGCATGTAATCTTATTTTGATAATTAAGATTATGAGTGAGAAAGAAGTAGAATGGATAAAGACAAGTCTCCATATAGTGCAGTGTGGAATAAAGGCAATTGGGAGCTTCTGGTCTTTTAAGTTTCTGTGTTCCCCATAGTTCTGGTATGGGGGGCAAAGGAACTTGTAGGTTCTTTTCGAGTGGTTCTATTGGCCCACTGCACTCTTGTATGCCTAGTGTATATGAAGAGCAGTGCTTGATCTACGATTTCTCTGATTCTCCCTGGGCAGCTTTATCCAGCAGAGTGGTGGAGTTTTCCTAGTTAAAAAAGACTTCCTGTGTTTTCTAGTTCTTAACCTTCCTACCTGTTAGCTACAGAGATCTCACATGCTATAGAATATTCCTTTACACTGCATGAATATATAGCACTATTATTGGTTTAATAAACAAGCTGACTGGCCAATAGCTGAACAAGATAAAGTTAGGTGAGAAAACCAAACTGAGAATGATGGGATAAGGAAAGGCAGAGTCAGAGAGAGTGGCCAGCTAGATGCAGAGGGAGCAGGAGATGATCATGCTGTGTTGAAAGAAGGTACCACCACATGGCAGAGCATAAATAAACAATAGGGGTTAATTTAAAATGTAAGACCTCATTAGTAATAAGCCTAAGCTATTGGCTGAGCATTTATAGTTAATATAAAGCCTTGGAATCATTACTTGAGAGTGGCTGCAGGACAGGAAAACTCCACATACACTCTCAGACTAATTAAGTTTGTTTATAGACCATATCTTTTGAAGAGTGAAGTTTTAGTGTGTATTAACTTCACTGTTTTTGTTCCCCTAAGTTTCAAGGGTAAGACTTCTACACTACCACTTCCCATTTACATATTTCCTAAACTCAGCATTACTCATAATGAATGGCCAGTCATTGTTTAGCTAAGGCATAAACAAGCTGCAGCCAATGACATGGTTAATATTGTTGACTAGACATTATCTAGAACCGCTGAAAAGACATACCTCTTGTTCTCATTAGATTAACTGAGATAATAAAACGCATCTCAGTCTTAGGCATCAGCCTTTCTATGACTGGAGTCCAGGACTGCATCCTATGAAGAAGACTAGCTGAATTTTAGAATTCATCCCTTCCTGTCTCCTTACTGAAGCAGTGTGACCAGCTATTTCCTGTTCTTCATGTCACACCTTGCAAAGGGGGATTGTAGCATTTGTAACTGTAAATAATAATAACTATTTCCTTTCTTCAGTTACTTTATCAGATATTTTGTCACAGCAGACCAGCAACTAATATATTTGGTGAAGCAGGGACTTTAGTAACTGCTATTTCATTTAGGATAACTCCCCAAATTGCATAATATTGGCATCTTGAAAGAAGACTATAATTCAAACCATAAATAATTGAAAGTATTTCATGCACACTGTTTATAAGTGAAAACAAACATTTAGATGGAATTTTCTCCAGTTCTGCCCAAGCCTGCAGCCACTCAGACCCAAGTAAACACAAAAAGACTTATATTACTTATAAACTGTATGGCCATCATAGGCTTCTTGCTATCTAGTTCTTATATCTTAAATTAACCCATTTCTATTAATCTATAAGTTGCCACATGGCTTGCGGCTTACCAGTACTTTTACATCTTGCTTCCTCTGTGTCTGGCTGGTGACTCCTGACTCAGCCTTCCTGTTCCCAGAATTCTCTTCTCTGCTTATCCCACCTATACTATGTTTCCTGCCTGAATACTGGCCAATCAGCATTTTATTTATCAACCAAATCAGAGCAACACATTCATAGCATACATAGCGATAACCACAGCAAACTAATGTCATGTGTTTATAAAATGTAAGGAAAATCCATTAAGATAGCAGGATTAAAAATGCAACATGGAGTGGTGAGATGGCTCAGCACATAAGACACTTAGTGTGTAAGCCTGGTAACTTGATTTCAATCCTGGAAACCACATAAAGGTAGGAGAGAGCCCACTCCTCAGTTTTTTTTTTTTTTTTTTTTTTTTGCTGACCTCCACACATGCTTTACAACATTCATTTCCTACACATAAAAATAAAAATAAATAAGAGAAATATATGGATATCACAGATTTAAAAAATGCATAATAGGAGTTTGGTATTGTTTCTATTATTTTATTTAAGCAATAATTTAAATTATTTAAGAAATAATGTAAGTGGGTTATGGAAATATTTGAACAGAGAAATTTCTGTTTCTATATAAGAACTCTCATAATTTTGAATAGAAGCTCATAATTATGGCAGAAGGTCAGCTTTCTCTGAGTTTAAGGAGTAAATAATTATGAAAAAATAATTGTAGTGGAATGGTAATACCCTCAATAGCTGACACTGCAGCATGGGGACTCTTAGACTACAATTCTCTTCATAACTCCTCCTGGTATGCCTTTCCTCCTAGCCAACTGAGAAAATACACTTAACAGAATCTACTACAATCAGAATAATTCTAATGCCTTGTCCATAATAGATTTGTAGTAAAATATTACCAGTGATAAAAATGTGTGTTGTGAGTGCAATGCTAACTACATGCTAAGCTTTTGTTCTTGGTAGCATCTATTTATTTTGGCATTGTCCATCCAAACACTTTTGTTTTGTTTTGTTTTGTTTTTTCAATTAATTAAACCTCCATTTGGCAATATTTGTTACAATTCATGCTGGCAACAACTGTTCTTTTTTAAAATTGTGGTTAAATAAAGATAGTTTAGGATAAAAAAATATGTAAGATTCATTTTTATAATACAATTTTATCAACATACACTGTATGTTCTATTCTATAAATAGGTCAAATTATTTTTCTGTAAGTCTAGAGTCTCTTTGTGGAATATAACTTCTCAGTTTATTGCAGTTTTTAATGGCCATCAGGTGAACTTGCTTATTTTTATGGATGTTTGAGAAGAGTAGAGGCTTCCTCTCGCATAAAATAAGCACAACCTAGCAACTAGTAATGGCATTTAGCAGCAGCACCTTCAGATATGCAAGGTTGGAGACCAGTGTTCTGCAATCATGATTTCTTTTTGTCATTGTGTGTGTGTGTGTTTGTGTGTGTGTCTGTGTGTCTGTCTGTCTGTGTGTGTGTGTGTGTGTGTGTGTGTGTGTGTGTGTGTGTGTGGGTAAGACTCTCTCTTTTTTGCCCTCAGACTGACTGACTGACTTGAAATCCTCCTGCTTTTGTCTTCTGTGTCCTGGGGTTACCAAGTCTGTACCACAAAGACAATTTAAATCATGATTTCTACTGCACATCATCATCATAATTTAAATTCTTATTAGGTAGGCTATGTCTCTATCTTTGTAGCTACATCTATAATTATGAGACAAGAGTTTATTTAATCTCAAAAGAGAGATAAGTGATGAAAAAGCTCATTCTAAGATTCCATTTGTCCAGACTGACCCCCGCCCCCCACCTTAACTTTGTCTTTGGTGCATTGAGGTCTATGGGTCTGTGAATGTTCTGTTTTCACACTACAGTCTCCATAAACTCTGTCAGAGCAATTGTATTCCTACAAAATAAACGCACCAAACAAACAAACAAAAACAGAGTGGAGGCTGATTAAATGGTTCCGTGGATAAAATGTGTGGTGAGCAAGTGTGAGGACCAGAGTTTGAATCCCCAGGGCTCATGTAAAAGCTAGGTGGGTCTAGCAGCCTCTCTGTAATCCTAGTGTGTAAGAAGCAAAACTAGTGGTCCCCTTGCCCAGCAAGTTGCTAGCTATCCTAGCCAGAACCAGTGGTCCTTAGGCCTTAGGTAGAACTGAGAAACCTTATCTCCAATATAAAGAATGATGAGGTAAGAAATCAATCTCTGGGTTACACACACACACACACACACACACACACACACACACACACACACCCATGTGCCCACATACATGTGAACACATAAAAACACACAAATATTCACACATCAGAAAGAAAAGATAAGAAAAAGCAAAACAAAACAGCAACAACAGCAACAGCAAAAACACACACAAGAAAACCAGACTGGAAATTCTTGAAAATGAGATAAGACTGTATTTCTGGAGAGTCAAAAGTTAAGATGAGGCACAAGGCAGAGCACTGAATAACAATTACCCAAAGCACATCAGCTAAGTGTATGGGGGGACTTTGTCCCTTCCCCTCTCTGTGCTGAGAAATTAGTCTGGCTTGTGCTTTCAGAGGCCTTGTGCATGCTGCCACAACCTCTGTGAACTGGAATGTGCAGCCCCCCTGTTATGTGGGGAACACTGCTTCTTTGCAGTCACACTCCACCTCTGGCTCTTACACTCTTTCTGCCCTCTCTTCTTGAAGGCAGCCTGAGCCACCAGGAGGGGTGTGATACAGATGTCTCATTTGGGGCTGAGTTTTCTGTACTCTTGTCATCTCTGTAACTGGATTGGACATGGGTCTCAACGTTAACCTCCATATATTGTAACCCCTGTGATACGGTGGAGAGGTCAGAAACACTCCACTGGGAGGCCACATGTCCAAGGGTATATGGGCAGAAACAATTATATTATGCCTAAAAAATTAAAAAAGTTGGATGGGTGAGGAAGTTGGGCTGAATCTGTAAGGAATTGGGTGAAGGGTGAATATGGTCAAAATACATTGTATGAAATTCTCAAAGAACTAATAAAAATAATATGTAAAAGAATACTACACATTATTAAATTAGTTAAGAGATAGGAGCTAACACAGAGTGCTAGTCAAGAAGACAGGGAAAAGTTGAATTTCTGAAGAAGTTGAAAAAATGGAGAAAGACTGTTCAAACACAAAGGAAACCCGTGATGTGGAAGGTATTCACCAGTTCTGCCATGATAACATATCTAAGAAAAGCTTGCTGAGTGAAAACAAAAACGGATTTAAATGAGTCTCCTAAATAAACAGCGGAACTACTGTCCCCCAAATAGAAAATCTTGGGCTCTGGGCTTGAGAATTACTGGATGCATATGAAAATATGAACTTATATTTATAAATCTATTGGATTTTTGTTTGTTTGTTTGTATTTGAGACAGGATTTCTCTGTGTAGCTTTAGAGCATGTCCTGGAACTCACCTGTAGACCAGGCTGACTCCAAATTCACAGAGCTCTGCTTGCCTCTGCCTTCCCTAGTGCTGGGATCAAAGGTGTGCATCACCACAGTCTGGCTCTATTGGATTTTTATTTTATATTTCAAAGCAAAGTTAAAATGCTCTTCCACACACATAGGGACACAAATATGTCAACAAGGTAGAAGAGATATGATCATGCTGATTTCAAATTTCTTGTAGATAATACATCACTTTAAACTACATAGTTTGTATAGATCTATGTAATGTATTGCTGTTTGAGGAAAATGGGAAGTCTGAGCGATGGCTTTTGTCTATGTCAAATAAAGGCATGCAGCTCATAAATTGATGAAGGGATAAGCTGTGTTACTTAAGAGCACTGAGAAAATTAAATGAAGAAATTAATTTTATTAATGCAATTTGGAAAGGAATTCCTCAGCTTAAAAAGTGATTGTCCAGTGAAATTAATCTAAAATACCAGTGTCTCACATTTATCACCAAAAATAAGGGAAACAGCATTGTGGGAAATGAAGGCTCTGTAAAGATGGGCAAAGATGGGCATACTGAATATTTGGTGCTATGCTTTAGGAATTAATTGATTAGCACTAATGTAAAAAGAAGACAATTTGAAAAATTATCAAACCAATTTATGAGGAAAAATATCTCTTTTTTTTTTTTTACAGAAATGCTTTACACTTAAAACTTTGAAAGATAAACACATTTTTACGTTTTATGGAAGACTATTCTACTTTGCCTTCATTTTAGAAAAATTCAGAAATGATTATCAATGTAATTTGAAAAATACAATTTTAAGTAATTTATATGATTTTATTTTCAATGATAGGAGTTCATATATGAAAAGTTCAGGGGGTAAAATAGTGACACATTTCCAGAAAGAAGAAAACCTGTTTAGTTCTGAAGTACATGTACAAAAGGTACATTCATGCACACACACTTTTGCCCCTGGTGCTAGAGGTCAAACCCTGAGCCTTGCATATGACAAGCAAGTTCTGTATCACTGAGCCACAGCTACAGCTTGCTATTTTATTTGAAAACTATATTGCTTTTCTTACTTTTTTCTCTCCTCTTATTTTTTCTCTTTCTCTTTTCTTTCTCTCTCTCTTCCTTCCTTCCTTTCTTCTTCCTGTGGATATTGCTCTGTATAAATAAAATGCTGATTGGCCAGTAGCCAGGCAGGAAGTATAGGTGTGACAAGGAGAGAGGAGAATTCTGGGAAGTGGAAGGCAAAGGCAGAGAGAGACCTGCCAGTCACTGCCATGACAAGTGAGATGTAAGGTACTGGTAAGCCACAAGCCACATGGCAAAATATAGATTAATAGAAATGGGTTAATTTAAGATAAAAGAAGTAGATAACAAGCCTGCGGCCATACAGTTTGTAAGCAATATAAGTCTTTGTGTGTTTACTTGGTTGGGTCTGAGCAGCTGCAGGTCTGGCGGGTGAGAAAGATATGTCCTGACCTTGGGCCAAAAAGGACTGAGAAAAACTCCAGCTACTCCTTCCTTCCTTCCTTCCTTCCTTCCTTCCTTCCTTCCTTCCTTCCTTCCTTCCTTCCTTTTATATCTTTGAATTTAGCACAGAATGGCTAAATTTTATAATTTTATGTGTATCAGTGTTTTGCCTGTGTACTTGGTGCACTATTTGCATGCAGTACCCATGCAATCCAGAAAAGGACATTGGATCCTCTTGAACTAGAGTTATAGAATGTTGTGATTTACCATGTAGGTGCTGGGAACTTATCCTTTGGAGAGCAGCCAGTGCTTTTGACTGCTGAGCCATCTCTCCACCCCTGCAACTGCTAAAGCAAGATGGAATTATATGACTGTTACAACATTGAATTTGGGGAAAAAACGATGGCTAAATGGGTCTTTATAAAGACATTATAAAGGTTTGCTTTCCATTTTATCCTAAAGAGGTGATGACCTCAGAAATGAACACCTGGAAAATCAACGTATCTTCTATTATTTAATTAAAAACTTTTAACCCATAGATTAAGGATATATTAAGAGAGAATGCTAAGAATTTGCTCTTGTCTTATAAATGTAACGTGAAAAGGAAGGAGGTAATCAATGTCTACACTGTGTTATGAAATGGACTTCTTTCCTTCTTTTTCTAGGCTGATTTGTGATCTGTTTAAAACTTAGCTGTCACTATGTTTGTTGATTTGTTTTAACTAAAATGTAGAAAGTAAATGTTGAGGGAAAATCATATACTGCCTTAATTATAAATGGGAAAATAAATCACACCAGACCAATTTTTTTATTGGCTTTTCGCGACAGAGTTTTTCTGTGTAGCTTTGCGCCTTTCCTGGAACTCACTTGGTAGCCCAGGCTGGCCTTGAACTCACAGAGATCCGCCTGGCTCTGCCTCCCAAGTGCTGGGATTAAAGGCCTGTGCCCCCACCGCTTGGCTAAAATCAGACCAATTTTATTTTGAAGTTGTGTTGCAGCAGGGCCTAGAATTGTGTCTGAACCTCCCAAAGCATATTTTTTGTGTGTAGAAAAATTTTTGGATGATAAACATTGTATCCTAAATTTTTTCTTGAGAAGAGTGGGGGAAAAAAAAACAACCTCTTATGAGCTAATATGCCAGAATCTATTTTGGTCTGTGGAAAATACATTTGTCACTCACTTCTTTTCCAGCCCCCACCCACCACAAGGTTGACTCACTAGGTGGAGTGGGTGTCACAGTTGGATGAGCTCATGGGGCTTGCATTGCCTGTCGCCCCCTGTGCTGACTCTTCCAGCCTCTCGGGACACTTGCTGCTCTATGCAGCATGCAATCCCATTGTATGTGAACTAAAGTAAGTCTTTTGAGTCGGGCTGCTTTGTGTTGTTTTGGTATTAAGCTAAGTGCATCAGCGGGTAAGAGAGAGAGTGGTACTTCTTAGCAGGCTCTGTGTCAATCGCGGGAAACCTCTTACAATTGATGCTATGTTTCGACGGCTAAACACATGCTTCCTACCTCTTAGACTTCACAGCACTAAAGCTGGAAGTTATTTTCAAAATTAATCAAACAGTCGATTTCATCAAATAGTAAATGCACTTATTTGTGGCTTGCTATGTAATGCTTTAGTGCAGTGGTTCTCAGCTGGTGGTTTGTGATCCCTTTGGAGTCTAATGACCCTTTCACAAGGGTCACCTAAGAACATAAAAAACACAGGTATTTGCATTTCTGCTAATAACAGCAGCAAAACTTCATTTATGGGGTAGCAATGAAAACAATTTTATGTCTTGGGGTGAACACAACAGAACTATATTTCACCACTGCTTCTAGAGACTTTTTTAAAGTTTCTATTTGTTTCCAAAATGTGGGGTTTGAAATTCATTAATTCTTATTCTACATATGAATGCACTCTTAATATATATATATATAATTGTCTTTCATATGTGGGAAAACCTTAATTATCAAATTGACTAAAATTTAGTATTACCTGGGAGGCCAACCTTTGGGCATGTCTGTGAGAATGTTTCCACAGAGTTTTAACTGAAGAGGAAAACCTACTCTGTATGTAGATGGCACCATCCATCATCTAGATTTTCAGACTAGATAAAAAGAGGAAAGGAGAGGAAGCCAGTTGAGCACCAGTGTTTAGAGACCTTGGCTTTCTACTTACAGATACTCCTATCATGCCTTCTTGCCATGATGGGCTGAATCCCTTTCAAACTGTGAACCAAAGTTAACCAAAGTTCTTCTCTAAGTTGCTGTTTTCATACTCATTTTGTCACAAGAATACAGTAACTAGTAAAGTCGGTTGAGCATAACTATGTAAGTTCAGTCGAAGATTAAAAGAGTGAAGCTTAATCACATTATCTGTGTGCTGCTTTCTTGTTTGCTAGTCTAATTTTAGTCAATGAATTTAGCCTAAAATTTATTAGTCAAATGGTGAGTTTCTATTAGTTATAGACACAGTATGGTATAATAAGAAAATGTGGACCCCAGAGACCCCCTACATTTTTAAGAACTCTTCAGCTGTCACATATTAGAAAAACTCAATATAGGGAGACAATGATGACAATTAGAAACTAATTTTTAGTCCACTATAAGGGACTATAAAGAAACTGAGAAGAAGCAAATTTAAGAAATAATTGGACAACACCTTTTAAATGACTAACATTAAAATATTTATTACCAGATTAAGAAAATATCTGCTTCTCCTCATAGTTTGTCAGAAGTTTGAACTAGCTGTTGCATAACTGTCTGAGGTGGGCATGCAAGGTAGAAATCTAGATACTTTTTTTTCCCTCACAAATAAATCTCTTTTAGATGATAGCATATGGTTAGAGCCATGCAGATGCTGTTTTTGTCTTACTTTGGCAAAGGATTTTCAGAGTTAATATTCAATTACAAATGTGTTCAATTTTATAAGAAAAATCTTTGTATAATAATTACACAAAGGTGTCTGGAAAATGGCAAGGTACATTGTGTTCTCCAGGTTGTTCCTTGTCTTTGGTAGCTTTCTACTACTGCAATAAAGTTCATTACCATGCCTGAAGAAAGTCAGGGCAGGAGCTCCAGGCAAGAACTTGGAAGCAAGAGCTGAAGTCTCTCCTTCCATGGAGGGATACTGCTTGCTGTCTTGCTGGATTTTCCTTTTTTTTCTTGTATTTCCGAGGACCACCACAAATGGGCTAGCCCTCCCATATCAGTCATTAATCAAGAGAATGTACCCCACAAAGTTGACCACAGGTCAGTCTGGCAGGGGCATTTTCTCAGTTGAGGTTCCCCTCTTCATAAACGACTCTAACTTGTACCAAGTTGAAAAAACAAAACAGAATGAACACACACACACACACACACACACACACACACACACACACACACACAAATAAAACCTAACCTAGTCCAGGTCCTATCTTTGTATTGAGTTAGCCTATTAAGCCAAATCTTGATCAATTTAGCAATTATATTAGTATTTATTCAAGTACAGCGATGTCTAGTGTTATAATGCAAGCAAAACATTGTTTTTGGAATGATGTTCAGTGAAGGGTTTTTAAAATTCATTTGTTTACAGATGACAGCTGAAACAGAATTAGTTAGCTCCCACTGCAGTGTTATATAACAACTGTTCCTACTTCTTCCTTCAATACATTATAAACATATCTTATTGAATAGATTTATGGGACCATTGCAGTTTTGCTGATTTAAGTTGAGCTAAACTGGCTTTTTCAAACTGTTCATTTGACTATATTTGGGGCCAATTTTATCCACTTTACATGTTTCTTTTGCTCTTAAGATACATTCTTAAAACTTAAGGGAAGAATACAAGAAAGCCAAAATCCATTAATATATTTAAGTTTTCTGTCAATGGTGCATTTATCAAAACTAAGTTATTTGGTCAACACCATTATCAAGGAGGTGAGGAAATTTACATTTTTTTAGTATCCTCAGAAGTTTTGCCAAATCATCCACAGAGATATGAATACAACAAAATATGAAGTAATTGGAGGAATTATCCTATTTAGTCCCATAGTTCTCATTATTCTTCCTCAGCAAACACTTAATTCACATTTTCTTACAGATAGGACAACCCATGTGTGTAAGGGATACCAGAGTGCAAAGGGAGCAGTGACCAAAGCTGACCCAGTTCTTGCTCACATGCCTCCCCCATCAACAAGGATACTCTCTCTTTCCTAGATCACTCATGAAAATCGATATGTCATATGTCTTGACCCTTGAAAAATTCAGCTGAGTAACACAATCCAGAGATTGTGGACCTTTTTATTCCCCTCCCCAATGGAGACACTAAATCCTCTCTTATTGATCTGTGACATTTAGGAAAATGCATGGACAGGGACTGGCAGAACACTTGACCCAGCATTTAGCATACTGAGGCAGGAAGATTAAGAGTGTATGCCAGCATGGGTTTCATAGTTCATCCAAAGCCAGGCTGGACTACACAGTAAACTCTTGTTTCAAAGAAAGTGAAAGAAGACAAACTTTCATGCTATTTTATTATATTTTATTATAATTTGCTTACGCTTACTGTTTCTAATTATCATAAATATTCAAGTTTTTAAAGTAATTTTATCCAAGACTCAAACAAATTTCCTGTAGAAAAAGCTAACTTCAAAACTTTCATTAGGAAAAAGAGGTTTAAGTGTGGCTATGGGCTGAGGAAGGGTGTTGCTTGTAATGGTAGGGTAGTTATTAGTAGATTCCTATGAATATTTGAAGGGGCATTCATATGTTGAAGAGAAATGGTTGGAGAAATTTGGAAATCTGTACACAAAGCCTAATTTTTACTGTAATTGCTACTCCTCGTGAGAAAATGAAGACATAATACAAGAGTTTCAATTGTATAAAAAGATATAGATCTGAAGTGTAAGCATCCTTGTCCTCCCACCAAATATAAGCAGCAAATGGATTCCTTTATAAATCTCAAACAAGTTTCTGCAGCTATGCCTTCATGTAGGAACTATGTGTAATAACTCTTGAGGCAGGGATGAATACTCATGTCTGCACTTTAAAGAATTAGGTCTTAGACCTACACCTCTCCCATCTACTGCTGCATAACTAATACCAGATGGTGCCTTGACAATATCTGAGGTGATGCTGTGTGACAGACCCTATTGTGATGATCAGAATTTATGCTTCAAAGGTTTTATGACTTACAGAAAGTGCCAAATTTCTATCTAACAAAAATCATTATTCTCACTATAAACACAATGTTAAAATATTCAAGATCACTTTGATTTATTTCTATTTTGGAATGCAATCTGGAATTTGGGATTTATATTTTATGTAGCAAAATGATGCATAGTAGCAGGTGAAGTTATGCAATTTTCATAAGTGTAAGGACATGGATATTCATTCTGAATGTAAGTAACCCCTCCACTTGCTTTCTTGTAAGTGCCTTGAGTTAGACCATATTTCTCTTCAAGAGCTGCAATTTTTCATGAAGTTTTATCCTCAACTGCTTAGGAGGCTGAGAGTTTGGTTTCTTAGAGCTGACAAAGGCACACAATGTATGGGAAGAGACACTGAAGGTCTCTTGTATCCTTAGTGACCAGATGGCTTTAAATTTTTGAAACAGCTCAGTGTGGGGGCTGTTTGGAATCAAGGGCAGATTTGAAAACATATGGGACTGTTTTAGTCCAGAAAAGTTAAATTTTATAAAGATGAATGGCTAAAATAAACTCACACTTGGGCATAGGTAATTCCTTTGATTTTGAATCCCAGGGTTTTGGCTTCTTGTTATAAATATGTGAATTCCTCCCTTTTCAACCCCCCCCCCCCCCACTTCACCTCTCATGACCCTCCATCCCTTTAGTTGCTTCTTGCATTTTTGGAATAGAGACTTCATAGTGTTGCTGTTTACTATCTGCTGTGCAGGGACTCTTAGAGTCAACTCTGTTTTGAGGTTGCCTTGGATAGGGTCAGCCTCGTCATTTGTTTATTTTATGGAACCTAGTCTTTACACCAGCAAAGCTCTAAATCATACCCTTGTTCTAGCAGGCATCATAACAGACAGATTGTTCATTTAAAAACCAGAGAAAGAAAATGTCACTCAAAAATCCCCGGCAGAATTGTTTATTTTACTTTCACCTTTAATCACAAGTAGAATCATTCTTTATTCACAAATAGTGAATCTGAGCCTTTAGCTGATCATTTAGTGGAACATCTACCCAGTAAGCTTTGCTTATGTTGCAGACAGCTACCCCGAGGAGTGATTTGAATTTAAATGTGATTCCCTTATTAGTTTCTGCTAACTGCAAATATCCCAGGCACTTAATTAAGTGGCTGAGTAATGTGTGAATGCTCACTTCTGCTTGTCATGCAGAACAAAGTGATGTATTTATATTCCATGCACAATATGAAATTTAATGACACAGGCAACAGTAATTTAGAAAACCTTTGTTTTTATTGTCCTTGTTTTTGCATAAGCAATATCTGTGTTCTGTCATTGTTTGGTCAAGACAGTGATATAAGACTTGGTCCAAATGTCAGCTGCAGGCAGATGACATATTTTTTTTTTTTTTTTTTAATAAAATCAGAAGTTCTTCTGTGCATCTAAAGACTTAAAACACTAGTGGGTTTTCATTAGCAGTATTGTTTTGGCTTTTTGTTTCTTATTTTAATTTTTAATTTAATAGATAAGAAAATGTCTTTAGCTGGTTAACTACTGAAGCAGAAAGGAAAGGTAGATTCTGAGATTTTTAAAGAACACACTGTGGTAGGAGGTAAACTAAAATGCATCCAAGTATTGTTTTCTGACTTAAGATCATAAGGAGAATAAAGGTAAAGGTAAGTTTCTTTGTAAGTATTTTAGGATTTATTTAAGTCTCTCTCTCTCCCTCTCCCTCTCCCTCTCCCTCTCCCTCTCCCTCTCCCTCTCCCTCTCCCTCCCTCCCTCCCTCTCTCTCTCTCTCTCTCTCTCTCTCTCTCTCTCTCTCTCTCTCTCTCATTGTGTGTGTGTGTGTGTGTGTGTGTGTGTGTGTGTGTGTGTGTGTGTGTGTCTGTGTGTTAACAGACAGGGTGTAGAAGCCCCAGGACACCAGTTTGCCCCTACCTCCGGTGTTTTTGCATCTCCCTTGTACTTGAATACCTTTAAATTAAATGCGCATGTTTAGCTACTTTACGTTGAGCTGGGCATGTGTTTGGTCATTTGGACAGATGCTGTGCCCTACAGACGGTGCCATTGTCGTGCAAAACAGGACCTCAGGTCCCCTCTGTTCCAGCTCTTTTGCTCTTTGCATGCAGCTAGGAAGATCCTTAATTAGAGCCTGGACTGTTTCTGTTCTGGAAAGCGTAGCCTCAATTAAGTGCCTTTCTTTATTTAGACTATTTCGTTTATTTCCTAATGGATTTAGGTGGTGGAGATCTGGGTCAGAGTTGCAACATATTACTTCCTGTCAGAAAAAAAAATGTGTTTTATATATGGAATTCTCTGCCCTAAGAATAATGCAACTTTCATCTGAACTGTAATCTCTGCTTCTATGGAGAATTGTCTGGAAATTATATATTCTTTCTCACATAGATCTACGTAATCCCTTTCTGGTCAGTTTCAGCCTGATTCAATCCAGTCCCACCCAAACCAACACAGATGACGTCAGCCTGTTGGGAGAACATTGCTGCTCAGTTCCTGTCAGAAAACCCGCTGCTCTGTAAACTCTTGGCGGTGCTATTCCTTGGTGCTTCAATAATCATAAACTCCTGCTTCGCGCAAAAACAATTTCTGCACTCTGCCTATCTGAAAATATTTCAGTTTTATCTATCTATCTATCTATCTATCTATCTATCTATCTATCTATCTATCTACCTACCTACCTATCTATCTATCTATCTATCTATCTATCTATCTATCTATCTATCTATTTATTTTTTCTTGTCTCCTATCTCATCCTGAGTACCTCCTAGTTATGCTGACAAGTTACTGAGCAAAGGCGTGAGAAAACACGTTAACAAGAATTGCAACGAGCTGCTGTGATCCCCCCACTTATGTGCACCTGTATTTGATATATTTATTCTTTCTGACTCTGAATCATGTCTTCTGTTTAAGCCCCCTTGGCCACCGTGACCTTAACCATATGCCCCTAACTGGAGGAGAGCCCAGGTTGGCTGGCTTCAGTCAGAGTCCACATATGCTGAGGGGAGGGACCGAGAGAGCTGCTGAAGCTACTCCTTTAGCAAGAACCCTTTTGTGCAAAGGTGCTGGGTTTGCCTGCTTTAGGGCTGCAGACTGCTTTCTGCCCCCAACCAGGAATGGACTACCACTAATGAGAGCAACATTTACACCACCCCTCCCCATCCCGCTCCAGCCAGACTCTCCGCTCTGGTGCCTGATTCATTTCAGCAGAGGAACAGCATACATTTTCTGTTTGTCTTTTGATTTTCTCTTTTGTGTTTAGCTAATAAGCAGTGACAGCCTTCCTTTGACTGCTCACTCCACAGTGAGGCTTCAAGCTTCTAGGCACCAGGATTACAAGGTTCTCTTCAGGGTGGGTCAGTTTGTTTCTCTGTGACACGAGGACACTGCCCGAGGTGTGCACTGGACGAAGCTTGTCAGTTCAAATATAATTTTGCTTTCTTGATGGATTGTCCGTTCACTTGAAACCTAATAGTGTAGAAAACACACATTCCTTCTGTCTCTCCTAGAACCATATTGAATTCTTTTTAACTTAAACATTTGAGCCTGTTGTGATGTTTGAATTCTGTGTCCATATGTCTGCTTGGTGTTTAAATCCTAGCCAGAACCTCTTCCTGTTATCCAGTCTGGGATTTTAAAATTCTCAAAAACAAAGTACTCATCATTCTCCAAATTCACCTTTACATAATAGGCTAACCCCACAGCAATACAGGCTGTTTCTCCTGCTTCCTCTTCATTAGAGACCTGGACTTTTGAGACAATGTCTGGGATGAATGGAATGCTTTTGATCTATCATGAAGTCCTAGTCTAGCTTCCTATGCCAGTCTATCCATTTATGTAGTAGAACACTGATATCCAAGGTGTTTATCCTCCAGGCCTGATTTGTAAGTTCTGTCAGTTTAATTAGCATGTGTGCCCTCAAAGGCAGTGTAGACTGGCATGTGGCTCTGTAGTGAGAGGACCTAGGTTTGGAGCCTGACAGCACAGTATGACTAAATACAGGCTCAGTACCCCTTTGGGGATCTAAGGGCCTTCATTTCTTAAATGGAAGAAGTGAAAATGATGGTAGCATTATTACATAGAATGGGTTTGAGGAAAACTAGGAACAAAATAGACTATATGCTAGGCAAAGTGTCTTGCACATAGCTGGGATTTAATAAATACTATTATTGTTATTGTCACTTCCTACTCTATATTTAGATTGAAGGCCTAAGGGATTATTATGAGTGTAACCAGGCTGGATTCTCTTAATGTGTGCCGACAAACTTCTTATATAGACATACACGTGTTGAATGAAACATCTTTGAGTTATTTTGAATAGTTAAGAATACAAGTATTTACATTCATATCTGTATGTTTTTTTCATTTTGCTCTTGGAGTTACCTGTGTTTTTAATATACAGTAATGAGATAAGTAAGGAAACCATTATTGCCTATTCTTCATGAAACTGGACTCTTAAGGATCAATTTTTTATTTATTTCCTTTGTTAATTTTTTGTAGTATTCTCTCAGTTTTAGAAATAACATTATTATCCACATCAATCTCTTTCTATCATCTAGCCTTCCTTCTGCTGTGGACATCTACACAATCTTAGTTTGTGCAACGATCTTAGTTTGAAAATTCTTTTTATTTTCTTATAGATTTTTTTTAAAGCTTTGCCTTGGCAGTGTTGCCTCAGCATTCTGACATCTGGTAAACCAATTTAACTTTGCTAATTGATGAGAGTACGGCTAATTTTATCTCAAGACTGAGGCCTTGTGTCTCATTAGAATCTGGGACTCAGGGAAGCAATACTATTAAATGAATGTTCTCCAATGGAAAATAATTATATGGTAGGTCAGATACATTTTATCTAAAGAAGCTCATTTTCAGTGTTTTACATAAATTCTTTGGCAGAGAAAACGGTTAAAATATTGTCCCAGCTGCAAATTCAAAAGAGAAGAAGGCATTATTTTGGATCATGTGTCAGAGGGTTCGGTCCATGGTTGAATGGTTCCATTGTTCTGGCCCTGAAATGAAGCAGTACATCATGACAGGATGGTATGGATGAGCAAAGGTACTTGCCTCAGGTTCTCTGGGAAACAGAAGGACAAGGAAAAGAGGAGAGGGGTCTGGGGACATGATGCACTCTTTAAAGTTATACCCCTCTTCATCTACTTCTCGAAACTAGTTCACATGTCCTACTAGTAGCTCAAGGAGCTCTGAACTCTCCAAATATTGAACCTAATGGTGACTAGCCTCCTCATGATGAAGCTATCTCTGAGAAGCTGCACAGCTGGGTATTCAACACTTGAGCCCTGGGTATTCAACACTTGGGGAGTCAGGGCGGACACTTCATATTTAAAGTGTGACGCTTAATAGATAATGGAAATACAATCCTAGTGACTCTGCTGCTGTCCCTTGCTCATGATGCAACACTTTCCTTTTATAAAAGCATCTGGAGTGGGAGCGTTGCCTGGTCTGAGTCAATGTTTAAATATATATGTTTTAGTACACCAAATTTAGCTTGTTGATACATACTCAGTATGATCAAGGTTGATTGTATTTTATGATAGAGCCAGGACCTCCACTTCCCAACAGGGGCAAAGGTCTGATGATTTCAAAATAAGTTTGAATTTTGCCCTGGAAATTGCCCTAATTTAACAATTCAATCTGGTCCTTAGCAGAGTGCATCTTTAGAAGAGCTGTGAGAAAAGCCATACTGTGTCTCCCCAGAGCTCTCTTATTCCACTAACAACAAAAGACTCAGGCCAAGTTCTGCTTTACTGACAAGTTTAATCTTGATGAGTTCAAGTTACTTGTACTCTAGTTTAACAGAAGTGCACTACAGAAATGTTGCAGTTCAGTCTGTGTCCTTCCTGCCTGGCCCCATGACCAGCGAGCTGAGGTGAGAGCCTATCTCTTCTCCCAGTAGGATGTCAAGCTCTTATGTCTACTCTACTCTACCAATCTTGGAAAACCTCAGAAACAACTAAGAACCTTTATTTTAAAAAAATTCCCAGATTCCAAATTCCACGTAAGATATATATTTGCATCCTGCACTTTAAGAAAATCTTTCTGTTTCTTCCAGTGGCTAAATGTTCCGTAACTTGTTTAGTAAAAGCTGACACTACCCTTCTCATCCTGATGTTCCAGGCCAGACCTGAAAGAAACCTGTCTGTTCTCCCCAGAGTGTCTTCTGTAAGCATATTCTAAGAGCTTAGTGTATGACAGGAAAAAGGATGGAGAGGCTGGCAGACTGCTCTCCTTACCCTCTAAGGTGCTGTAACTTTTCTGCAACATTCATTGCCCACTCCAAGAAATTCTGTTCTATTCTGTCCTCTTGAGTAAAACTTGTCTGTGGCACACATATGAACTCAGAGAAACTGTGTTCAATCCAAATTGGGGTCCAGCACTGAGAGGTGGAATTGGACACAAGCTTCCATCTCTCACCAAGAAGCTGCCTATCTCCAGTTGACATCTGCTAGCAAAGGAAAAATTAGCTCCCTCCAATGGAGTTTCACTGGGTATCTAAAGCATAGTTAAGGGTGGCTTCCATGCCCAGCAGTAGATGGCAAAACAAAGCAAACTCAATGGTGTTTTTGTAGACTGCAAGGCTCATATTGCTTTGTTTGCACATTTTCTCATTTACTGGTCTTTGGCTTGTATATTATAATTCCTGATTTTGTGTTTCTACATGTTTTGGGGTGTATGTGTTTGTATGTGTGTGAGAGAGAAAGGGGGGTCTTGGAGTTGTTTGAGTAGTGATATGGAGAGGATCTGGGAGGAGATCAGGGAAGGAAAGCTATTATCAGAATATATTGTATAAATCCTCAATTAAAAAATGCAGATCCACAGACCCACCTGGTGCCACTTGGTTCAGGCATTTGGAAGACACCCATAGGCCAGCTTGGGTCATCACATTCTGGCTCTGGGCTGGCTGAAGATATCCACAAGCCCATCATGTGCCTCGTTGAGGCAGGTGGGTAGGTGCCATTATGATGAGCGCATATCTGGTGGAGAAATGGGAGAGAAAGAGAAGCAGAATGATTCATGTGCTGTGGAAAGAAGCAAAGGTGGCGAGGGACAGGCTGCTGTGGGTGGCCTGCTTGCAACCCAGAGCCAGGGTGACCTCCAGCTTGGGCTGCTGCCAAGTGCCAAGTTTGGGTCTGTGTTGATGTCCATGGTTTCAGTGACCACTGAGGGCTGTGCAGATATCTGGGGTCTGGTCAAAGCCCTGGGTCCATGTTGGTGTCAGGGAGCTATGCAACCACCAGGGCCATGATTAGCTGGGTGTCATGTGATGCCATCCAGGGCCATGGTAACATCTGGGCCCAGGCTGCTCCCAAGGGTCATGTCTAGGTCCGTGGCCCTACAGCAGCCAGTGTCTGTGTTGATATTAATGGCTCCTGTTACAATTGAAAGCCATTCAGTTGCCAGGGGTCTAGGCTGCCACCTAGAGCCATGTTGGTGTCTGAAGGCCATGCTGTCACTGAGGCCATATTGATCTGGGTAGTCTGTGCTGCCACCTGGGTCCATGATGTTATTCTGGTCTGGTTCCTGCTGAGGGCCATGTCTGGGTCCCTCATCTTCCTGCAGCTGGGGTTTGTGCTGATATCCATAGAATGTGTTACTGCAGAGGGCCTTAGGAACCATGAACTTAAAATCCAAGGGCCCTGCTAAGTTGGCCCTGCACTTCACTGGCCCTGGAATAGTTGGCCCTACCCTTCGATAGCAGTGGTAGAGTTGGTCATGGGAGAGCTCACCCTGATGGCATGGGCATATGAGGGCTGGCTCTGGCCCTCTCTTGAGGGGTCAGACCCAGAAGCCCAGACTGAGCTGCCCCTGAGGCCCACATCCAGGGCCCTGGGTTGAGCCACCCTAGCATCTACCCCATCTATGACATGCTGGAATGTATGAAGGAACTGGCTCAATGGAATGATGGCTATGGAGTCTTCATGACTTGAAGCAAAGGAGGGATAGCTAAGAGGAGTTTTGTGTGAGGGTCCGGTGATGGTGGTGTGCCAGAGGCTACAGGCTTTGAATTAGGCCAATGACTCCTCAAAATGAACATTTTTGGATGAGGCTGATTGGACAAAAGGATATGCTGCATGCTACACCACAGTTTCCAATGCCATTGTGACTAATGGGAAGTGTTGGAGAGATGGGAAAGATAGAGGAGCAAGTGGTGTTTTTTAAAATTAATTTTTGGGGTTCTTTTGGAAGTTAACATTGTTGGAATGAGAGGCAGATATGGAGGGACTGGGAGGTGGGAGGGATTGGGGTGTATGATGTGAGATTCCCAAAGAATCAATAATTAATTAGTGAATTATGTTATAAAAATGTAAATATAAAGGTAAAATATTTAAGGAAAAAAGAAAAAGAAATATAAGTAAACAATAAAGTTATTCTAATTCATTTAGCTTTGGTGGTGATTACATTTTACACGTTGGTTGGCTGTATTTCTCTGTTCTGGCTTAACCATCCTATTGATTGCCCTCATTCTATCAATCAGTGGAGTTCTCCCATGGGAGCCAGAAGCCTGGGGTCCCAGTACTACAAATCATTTAAAACCTGGAATGAAAAGAATCATTAAAAACAAACAAAAAACTACTTTAGTCTGTACAAGAGTTATACATTAGACATTCTTATCATTATCATATTACTTAATAGTTACTATTAACAGAAGTAAAACAAAATGTCTGTTACTATACATGTAATATGCTCCCCCACAGGCTTGTATGTTTTAATACCTTATCCCTGTTGATGACACTGTTTTGGCAGATTGTGAAATTTTTAGTAAATAGAACGTAGATGGCAGATATGGGCCCATAAGGGCAGGCCCAAGGAGTGATTATGCTAGGCATGATTATAGCTGAATTCCCTGGTGGCTGATCTGCAGAGGTGTGAACACCCTGTTTTATGCTCTCACTGCATGGGTCTGCCTAATGCCAAGAATTCGGTGTTTTTACTAATATTTATTCTAGCTTTGTGCTCATCCACAAAGCTGATGCCCACACCTGATTTCTAACAGTCACACAAGACATACAACTGAATGTAATGCTTCTGTTATCCACTTTTTCTCAGAGTCACACATGAGCTGCTATGATGGTATAGATACCACACACACACACACACTCACTATACACACACCATAAAAGAGACACACACACTTTATATAAATCACCTTATTGGATATCACATGCATACAGAACATATACACAACTACAAATAACACACACACACACACACACACACACACACACACACACATTCTGACTCACCCACTCACACCTCCTCCTCTACTTGTTCAACCTATCACTACTCCCACCATTCTATAAAGCTATTTAAAACACAGTTTTGAAAGACTGATGGGACTCATTCTTCATTGATTCCACTGGAACATTTTGTATACAGCTTAATGTTTTTCCTTAGTCAACCAAGAACAATGCAATATTTTCTGTATGTTCTAAGTCTTTCTAAAGAAAGTCCAGTATAATCAGATTTTCCTGTATCCTGCCCAGTCTGCAGCTGCTCAGATCCAAGTAAACACACAGAGGCTTATATTAATTAAAACTGCTTGACCATTAGCTTAGGCCTACCACTGACTAGCTCTTACATTTAAACTCAGCCCATTTTCTGTAGTTAAAAATCCCAAAGACAATATAATACAGACTCTGTGTGATTTCCATCTTTATGTGGCTTATTTTTTATATTACTTTTATTGTTTCTTTAAAGACTTTATTTTTTAAAACTATTTTTTATATAACTGCATATGTTCCTTTTCCTTTCTCTTCCAAGCCTATGTACACTTTTACATATAATGTAAACCAATTAGAGGTTTATTTTATGTGGTCTATCTTTTTGTGAATCTATTGCTTTAAACTGCAATGTGGCTAGGACTGAAATGGCAGCTTAGCCTGCTGGCTCCACCCACCTTAGCTTACAACATGGCGGAAATACATTTACTGCCAGCTCTGGGGGAACCATGCTCACCACTATAGTGATATTTTATTTGTATTGAAATGTGATTTTATTTGTATGTCAATAAAGTTGCCTTGAGGTCAGAGCAAGCCAGAGCAGAAGCTGAGCAGTAGTGGGGCACACCTTTAATCCCAGCACTTGGGAGGCAGAGCTAGGAGGAGCTCTGTGTGTTCAAGGACACAGCCAGCATGGCAGACACACGCCTTTAATCTCAATACCAACCATAGACGACCTGGAGGTCTGTACAAACAGGCAGTGACGAGGAGGTCATGTGGCTGGGTTTACAACCAATGAGAAAACAGAACAGAAAGTCTTTAAATAGACAGGACACACAGAAGTAGGTCTCTGGCGGAGAGGAAGAACAGCAGAAGCAGTGAAGGGTAAGGTTTTCCGCTCTTGCTCTGACCTCGTCGTTTTTAACTCTGCAATCGGTTCTGTGTTTCTTATTTAACAAGCCGGTTACATCTACACACCACTGTTCTGGGACGCAGTGGGTCTATGCTTCCATCCAGTAGTGTGTAGCCCCAAACCCTTTTCTTTCTTTCTTTTCTTTTTCTTTGTCTTTTTTCTTTCTTTTTCTTTTCCTTTTTTCTTTTTCTTTTTGACTAGCAAAAGCTATATCCACCATGCATCATGATGTGTGGTTTGCAGATGCCACTGTGTACAGTGGCACGAATCTGCCATGCTTTACTCAATCCCACATGCTGTGAACCCACCATACTGAAGCTCAATCCAACAGGCCTAACCAGTCATCATAGCTTTCCTGAGAGATACAAGTAGAAAGCTGCTTTTGGATCCATTTTAGAACCTTTTTTTGAAAGCTTTCTCAGGTTTTGGGTTGAAATTCATGGCCCACATTGTGATGCCATTTGTAGCTAGAATTTTTCTCTCTCCAGCCTGGTCCACAGTTATTCAGACCTAAGTAAACACACAGAGAGTTATATTAATTATAACTGTATGGCCATTAGCTGAGGCTCACTGCTGACTAGCCCTTACACTTAAACTCAGCCCATTTCTGTTAATCTATATGTTGCCATGTGTTCCATGGCTTTACCTGCATCCTATTACCTATTGCTCCTTGGGCAGCTGGCTGGAGTCTCTCTCAGCCTTCTTTCTGTCTCTCTTTTTGAATTTCCTGCCTGCCTCTAAGCTGCCTTGCCATAGGCCAAACAGATTTATTTAACAACCAATCAGAGAAACACATATTCGCAACATACAGAAAGACATTCCCCCATCACCCCAGAACATGCATCCTGGAAAGAAATCACTTTAATAGGGTTTCATTTGTAACTGTATCTTCAAGATGTGGATGGATAGAACACAACTACTGATGTACACGTGTATTCACGTCTTTATGGAACAGCACTTCTAATACTGTACAATTTGTCCCCCTTGGTACACTTTTCCGACTGAAATATATTAGAAGTTTGAATTCTAAGTGTGTTTTTTAGCCCATGTTTCTACCACCATAAAAAATAAAAGTAGTTTTAAGTTTGTCCTTTAAAAATACAGCATACATGTCTGTGCAATAACATCTTTTTATTGTATGCTTTTCATGTTTAATTCATGGCTGAGATGGAGTCATGTAGGTTTCTGTCTAGACTTCCTCCTCTTGCTGATTTGGATCAAGGGATAAAAATGTAAAGCTTCCCTTTGGTAATTTCCCATTGTATATTTGAGTTCCCATGAAGTATTCTGCATTCATTTTTCTTCAGCTTAGAAATAGTTTAGCATAACTTCCCCAAGCCCTCTAGACAAAGCAGCCATTTTCTCGTACTATTTTCAATGATTGTTTTCCATAATTAAATTCATGTTTTCTTCTCCTGTGGAGAGATTTTATAAAATAAGAGCCAGCCTCTATAAATATTTATCACCTTTATTTCATGTTAGCAAACATGAACTTGTGCATTGGAAAACCCCCAGCCTCTGTTTTATCTCACAAATCATCTGTGCATGTGCTTTCTCACACACTACTCTGAATATTCATAGGTGGTTTCAGTCTTATTCTAATTTTACAAATTGAATCTACCCAGATGCCCAGAGTTCTACCTATCCAAGCTCACATGCACATACTCTCCAGGAAAAAAAAAAATAGTTCTTAGTCTTTACACATAAGTGCTCTAAAATACACATCTGTATCTGCCTCAGATTCTTCAAAAGTATTGATTATTCACTCCAGTGAGAGATCCTCTACAACACACACACACACACACACACACACACACACACACACACACGCATGCCTGTATGCACACTCTTGGTCTATGCTTCCCCACTGAATTATACTTGCACTAATATTATGCTGTAAATTTGTTTTAACTGTGAGTAGATACTGGAATTCTGAAGGGCCGAAGCAAAGCTGGTGATAAACATCTTTTGATTGGAGTAACAAATTTCATGCAATACAAGCATATTTACACAGATCAGGTTTTTAGTACTTTCAGGTGATAATTTTTTTTTTTTTAATTTTGTCCTGGAACTCACTATGTAGTCCAGGCTGGCCATGAACTCATAGAGACCTGCCAGCCCCTGCCTCCCAGGTGCTGGGATTGAAGGCATGTGCCACCACCTCCCAGGATTTTAATACTTTAAAAATTCAGACTAATATATCACATTATCAGTTTCTAAAAGAAGATTCCCTGGTGAAAGCTGCCAATAGAACAAACTTACTGGAATAAACTAATTATCAAGAAAGTAATTTAATGGGCACACCATATTCATTTACCAAAACAATAGCTGTTGCTTTTCCACTATGGTCTATGACCCCTCAACTACAGGATTTTGACTATATTTACTGTATGAGATATGAATTCCCTGTTGTGAAGCAGGCCTTGCATCTAATATGTAGGTGGATGGATATTCCATAATAAAGTTGCCACTATTGCACTAGAAGGTAGATCTTGCCTGGTCAGTTAGTAATTAGCATGTAGTGTCTACAAGAAATTAAGAATGTTGATAAGTTTTCTCCAGCAGCCTGCAAAGCTTTTCTGGCAAGAGGAAGGCTAGCTCTCAGGGATAGGAAAGTTTGAGTTCCCAATTGACTTTTCTGTGCTGGAACAGCAGCAGCCTGTGTTACTTTGGTTCTTCAAGGGCCTCTCTGACTAACAACTTAGAAGGAGTTAGCTTGCCTCCTGCATGGGGATTTTCATTTAACTACCACGACCACTGAAAGTTGTTTCATCAACCTGTGCAGTGTTTCTTGGCAAACATCTACAGACATGTGATGCTTTAATTAGCTTCTCAAATACCAGGATATGTTATGGATTTTTCACGCATCCTTGGTTTGGGGTGATCTGTACCTTACCATGCACTTCTCTTCAAAATCAGGTAAGTGTAAGACACTTCCATTTTGATAAGACTATATTTTCTAAGTTTCCAGCACGTCCTCAGTCTCAATCTGTTTATAAAAATTTTGTTATTCTGTTATCATGAATTAGTTAATCATTTCTAGGCTTTGAGTTATGAAACTAAAAGTTTACATTGTCTCTCTAATGTATCTTTTAAATCAAAACAGAATACCTTTTAAAGTTGAATCACTTGTCCCAAAAGTGTTTTCTTGTAAATACAGCAAGGCTGGGCAAGATCTAAAATCCAAAACAAAGACACCCTAGACAGAAAACTGTAAATAGTAGATTAGCTAGAGAAATACAGAAGAAAACGTGGGATAATAGTCATTATATCTATCTTTAAGTCCATGACCTGGAAAAAAGGACCAATATTATATGTAATAAATGAAAATTAATTTGGTGGCAAAAATAGGTGGAACTAGTACTTCAAATGCAGCCACATTTAAATCTGTGGTGTGGAAAGCATTTTATCATGTGTTTTAAATAGCACATTTTATGATTCCATTCCATTTTTACTAGTAAACAAAATAAACCTAAAGCAAAAACCAAATAGTTTCAAATACATTAAATATGAGAAGCAATGAAGTTTTAACAAAAGACAGAAGTTGTATTGTTGCTTAATGTTGTGCCAAGAGTAACTGAAATTTCCCCCAGATTTCTTCAATTTGGGAAATGCAGAGCTGCAAATCAAAGGAGGCTCTCTGCTCACTTTCAGTTGACAGAATGTTTTCCTTACATTTTTCAATCACAGAAGTGTAGAGAGACTCATTTAATGAGTCTTTATGTATGCAGTTTAATAGAATATTGGTCTTCCAAAATGGGAAGATATTTTGGTATCATATTAACTCTTTACAAAGATTTATATTGTATTTAAGTTCAATTCAGTGAGCCAAGAAAGCCAAGATAATGGCATATTCAGCATATATTTTTGTCAAAGTGTTTTCGTGTTTTGGGAGGCATTTTCCAAAACTTTTCACTGCAGCTTTTACTTGACTGTGTATTGTATATAGGTACACATTGGAGACATGTAACTGGCCTGTGGAGAGAAAGGGAGAGAAGGAAAGAATGGCTAGGAAGTGTAAACGGAGGAGTCTCAGATAGCTCAGACATGAGTAGAATGTCCATTTGCTGTCCGGATAGAGATACCCACAATCTCCCACGACGTGCCTTTGGGGCATTCTGCATTTGCTGCTGCATGCCTAGTCCCAGACACGCAGATCAGCATAAGCCACAGCTGGCTTATATAAGGAGTGATAGAAGAATGCATGACATGGAGCCTTGGAGATTTTCCCTTCTCAGGCCTTTTCTTCTGACACAGTGTGGATGAAACAACTCCAGGAACCTCTGAAAAAAAATTATGAAAGTCATTTTCTGGATGAATAACACTTGTTTCCTTCCAGCCCATTTTATTTACTCATAAAACACCCTCTGTGCAGATCCTTCCTACTCCTTCAACACTTTTTCAATCCTCTCAATATGGCCAGACTGAGAACTTTACACGGTTTTAATCTGTCTCCCATTCCACTTTATTTATTCATTGTTTTTAACAATTATTATTCTATGTATATGAGTGCTTTACTTCATGTACGTCTGTATACCATGTATGTTCATGTCGATTCTAAAGAACTGGAGGAGCTGGAGCTACAGATGGTTGTGAGCCAATGCTCTTAAGTGCTGAACCATCTCTTTACTCGTCCCCATTTTATCTTAAAAGTTTTCTTTAGTTTATTGTCCTTGCATTTTACGATAAGCAGTCAAGATAAGGTGTTTGCTACACACTGAACACTCAGTTACACCTTCTGTAGAGAATGATTCCTCAAGTTCTTTGACACATCAGCATTATGTTTTACTCATAATGAAAACTTAATTCAGAATTAATCTCCAAACACTTCTACCTGTTAACTATTAGTCCTAAAGCTGCTTCTATATTTTTAGGTATTTGTTACGTAATCCCCCCCCCCCCCCCCCCCCCGTTCCTCAGTACCAGATTGTGTGTAATACATTTGGACTACTGTAACAGAGTACCTTAGACAGGTCAATTTATTTATCAAAAAAATGTATTGTTCACAATTTTGAGTCCTGAAGTTAATGTTAAGGTGCCTGCATATTTGGTGATGGATAAAAATCCCTGCTCCTTAGAGGTACTGAGTTAAGGAGGATAAAGCAGAAGGAATAATGAGGGAAAAAAAAATGAAGTTTTTGGGCTTCTTTTATGAGGACACTAATTCTATTTATGATGTTTGGGGCCTTATGACCTTGTTACCTCTTGACAGCATAACATTGGTCAAAGACATCAATATGAATTTGGGGGAGGGGCAGAGACCACAGCAGTAGTAGTTTGCTGAGAAATTCCAGCATGATATTCATAAGAGATTATTTTGTGGAACTACTATATAGTGTCTGTCTATGACATATCATAGAGATATTGTCATAACAAAATCAGTTAAGAAATGGCCCTCGGCATTGCTTATTTTAGAAAAGATTTAGATTACATTGGTTCTAACTATTTAACTCTTTGAGAGGAGTAGTGAATGATATCATCCTTTTCTTTCTGGGTGCTGGCTGATTTTCCTCATGACTAGTTGATCTCTAATGCCATGCATATTTTCTGTGTATATGAGTGTGTCTCTGTATTTTGTTAGCCATTGTATTGGCATGTAGTTGCTCAAACTGTGTTTTTTGATAATCTTTTTATTTATGTTTTTATTGATAACAGAATAATGCCTTTATTTGTAATTTTATTTATTTTAGTTTTCTGTGTTTATTTCTTAACTGGTTTAGATGTATTTTTGCCAACTTTTCAAAATATCTTTTTTACATAACTAGATTTTATTGATTTTCTTTGTTTCTAGTATACTCAGATTTGACTTCTTTTACAACTATTTTCTACTTAGATGTCATATTTGGACATTTTAATCTTATATTACACCTCCTCATTTAAGACTTAGTTCATGGTATAGTTATAATCATTGTTTAATATCTATGTCCATTTTCCATGTTCACATTTGTGTGTTAGCACTGCTACTTCTGAGATTTCAAATGGAAGTTGCTGTTGGGAAGCCAGATACTGTGATTATTTCCATTTAAAGATTAGTGATACTCTTATTTTCCTACCAATACTCTGGAACTGTGTTCTGTATTACAGCTATTTCTAAGTATTTAGATCCATTGAGCCTTTAAAAATTTCTGCAGTGTATTAAACATTGGTGCACAGTCTGGGCATATTTAATCCTCATTACAGAAAGAAGATATGCTGGATAATCAACAGACTTGGTCTTATGTTTTCCAGTCCACTCAGAGAAATGAAATACTACTATTTGCATTGCATCGGACTTGGACAGTGTTACTTCTAGTTCTTTTGAGCATATCTGTTTCTAGTTTTACCTACTTTCTATCCAGGCATCTACTGATCAATACCATGCTTAATGTTTGAAGGTTTCTCAGCCAGGGTACATCTTTACCACTGTCTGTACATTCCTCTGTCCCAGAACTGTCTCTCTTGAACCCTGCCTACCCCCAACCACCTGGTGTCCCCTTAACTGCTGTACTTTTTCTGGCTTCTACCTGAGACATATGTAGAAGCTCTTTCCTTGTGGTAGGGTTTGTCAATTGAAAAGCACATCACTTTGTGTTGTGTCTCCAAGGATTAATGTATCCTGTTCTCTGACATATGGTGTTGAAAATACCATTTCACATATATTTTAGCATTTACTTGATTGTTAAAGGTAAAGAGATAAATACTGTTCAACTTACTTCAGGTAAAGTGAACTTTTGTTCTTTGCATTTATTTTATGGTTGGACGGCACTAAAAATTTGGAGTTTGCAAGAAAAAGGTCTATAGCTTATTTTATGTGTTCTTGCCTTCATGATTATGTCTTCAAAATCTTTTGTGACTCATTAAAAGAAAATTTCTAGATGGAACATAAAATGCTTGGATCACATCCTTTTGTACTAAACATTTGAGTGTTATTCTATAGTCGTTGGTTATGGAACATTTCAAGGAAAATTCTAGGTGAGACTATTCTTCATTTAAAGACATATTTAAAATTTTCTTATACTTCTACTTGCAAATGTCCCATTTTAAAAGGCAACTGCTTGTAGAATCAGATTTCTTAATTCTACTTTTGATATAAAGTATCTACATGCCCAAATAACACACAGATCACATATTTAGACATGGTTTGTCCTTCAGAGGTCCATATGTTGGAACTTTAGTCTTCAATGCATGGTGTCAGGTGGTGAAAACTTTAAGAGCTTCATTAAAGAATATAATGAACAATTGTGTGACAACAAAAATGGTAACATAGAACAAATGGTCAAATTCCTACACACATACAACTTCTGAAAATGAACTCTGAAGAAATAGAAAACTAACACAAGTAACAGTGTTATGTTTGAGTCAATAATAAAAAGACACTCAAAGAGTACAATATAGTTCCACTGCTTAATATGGCCAAAATGTAAATAAGAGTGAGTGATAACACTCATATATTGCTCCAAGAAATAGAAGATGAAGGCATTTTTCAGAACATGTTATGTGAATCTAATATTACCCTGATATCAACATTAGATAAGAACATGGGCAAAACAAAAACTAATGACCAATATATTTATGAACATGGTTGCAAAAAAAAATGAAAGAAAGAAAAGAAAAACCCTCAATGAAACATTAGCAAGCTGAGTTCAGTGGTAAAATATAAACTATTTTCCATTCTAAGGTGAGATTTGTTACAAGTTTGAAAGGATAACTGCATCCACACCAACCAAATGTGTGATACTTCATATCATCTGAATGAGGGACAGGAACAGATGCAGAAAAGGCACTTGATTAAAAAATTCAGGAAAAAATATGAGAAAATTATGTAGATACAACAGGGACATATATTAAAAATAAATAATCCAACATCTAACACTAGATCTAATTGGGAAAAGCTGAGTTTAAGGGGCTCCTGGCAGTGGGATCAGGATCTATTCCTGGTGCATGAGCTGGCTTTTTTTTTTTCTCAGTCTTGATGCAGGGAGGAGGGGCTTGGTTCTGCCTCAGTTGAATGTACTAGGCTTTGCTGACACCCCATAGGAGCCCTTACCCTTTTGGAGGAATGGATAGAGTGTAGGATGGGAGAGGGGAAGGCTGGGGGTGATAAGGAGGATGGATCTGTGGTTGGTATGTAAAATGAATAAAAAAATTCTTAAGTAATAACAATAATAATAATAATAATGATAATAAAATTCTAAATAAATAAAAGATGTCAATCCTTTTCCATTTTTCTTCAACATAGTGCTGGACTTGCTAGTTAAAGCACTGAGGTAAGAGAATGTCAAAAACAGTGTCTGCTCTGAAAAAACAGTCAGTCTGTCTTCACAGATAAGATAATCATATATGTGTTTGGGTACACATATATGAACATATCGTAAACCATCAAAACTCAAACTAGTGAATTAATTCAGAAAATACCCTTGTCAAAAGAGTGAGTCCACCCCTAACATGGCCTGGAGAACCAGGATCCAGAGACTGGATGGTCCAGAGTTCTAGGATAGAACCAAACACCACTGAAGAAAAAAAAAATGTCAGTGTCATGATGCCTAATGATGTTCTGCTATACTCATAGATTGGTGCCTAGCCCATTTGTCATCAGAGAGGCTTCATCCAGCAATTGATGAAAACAGATGCAGAGGCCCACAGCCAAACATTAGGCCAAGCTCAGGGAATCCTGCAGAAGAAAGGGAGGAAGGATTGTAGGAGCCAGAGGGGTCAGAGACATCACAAGAAATCCCACAGAATCAACTAACTTGGGCTCATAGGAGCTCACAGAGACAGAACCATTTATGCCCTCTGCATATATGTGACAGCTATATAGCTTGGTCTTCTTGTGGGACTCCTGACAGTAGGAGTAGGGGTGTCTTTGACTCTATCTTTCTATCTATCTTTCTTTCTTTCTTTCTTTCTTTCTTTCTTTCTTTCTTTCTATCTATCTATCTATCTATCTATTCATTGCTTATTTATTTATTTATTTATTTATTTATTTATTTATTTATTTATTTTGCTTTTGGGATCCTATTCCTCATATTGGCTTGTCTTAATACAAGGGGAGGTACTTAGTCTTACTGCAATTTGATATGCCATATATTGTTGATATGCTTGGGAATCCTGCTCTTTTCTGAATAAAAACAGAGGAGGAGAACATTGGGGTGGGGAAGGGGAGGTGTGGGAGAGGGGCTGGGAGGAGAAGAGGGTGTGGAAACTTTGGTTGGGATATAAAACAAATAAATTCATTTAAAAAAATAAACAAACTAGACAAAACAGAAACTACCACAACCAAAAATTTGCATTACCCAAACCAATATATAGATTCAATATGACTACTTTCAAAATATGAATGGTATTCTTTTCATAATTATAAAAATTTCAAAAATTTATTCAGAGCTTCAAAGAGGGGGGGGGGAATGAAAAAGCCAGTGACTTTATCCTACCTGACTTTAGAACATAGTGTAAACCTGTACTAACCAGTTGGACCAGCCTGCAAATGTTCAACTGAAGGGAAAGCAAAGGGGAGAAGTAAATTCAAGCATTTGCTGCCAAATAATTTCCAACAAAGAAGCTGAGAACATGAGCTGGTGAAGAAACAGTCTTTTCAGTAAACAGGGCAAGTGAAATCAGAAATACATATTCAGAGGTATAGATCTTGACTTTTTTATCTCTCAAATAGTAAAAAGAATTAACACAAATGAAAAACATTTAAATACCTTAAAATACAAACATACTTGCTGAAAACAGGAAATATATTTCAGGACATTTGAATAACGGGAATTGTTAGGAGACCCCAACACAGAAAATAAGAGCAAAAATAGGTGAGTGGGGTAAGAAATAACCCTGAACAGCTATAGCAACAGCCAGCATAGTGACCGGCTGCCTAGACAATACAAGGACCACGGATGTCCTTTTGTGCTTATGTGCTTCTGCTGACTTTTACAAATATATTCACCATTAATTTATCATTCCTCATGGTATGTAATTTTTGCTCAACATAATTTTAAATGATGGATTTCATCTATTTTAATTGTGTAGATGTATTCCCAGAGCTTTCCAATGGACTCCATTCCCATTGGTCTAGACTTTCAGATGTGCAACACATGCACCATATTGCAGGTCTCTTCTTAGGACCCCTCTTTCTTCCCTATTTCCCTTTTACTGGTTCATTTTTCACTTTCTTGCAGAATATTCTCCAGCAGTTTAATATGTCCCACTGTATCAAAAAGAATATTTTAAAGATCTCACATCACTCTACAGCAGTGGTTCTCAACCTTTCTAATGCTGCGGTGATCCTTCAATACAGTTCCCACATGCTGTGGTGACCCTCAACTATAAAATTATTTTTGTTGCTACTTCATAACTATAGTTTTGCTACTGTTATGAATCTTAAGGAAATAGTTTTGGAGATAAAGAAATACTGCTCTAAAGTTTTGTTTAGCTACTTTGTAATTAATTTACTTAGTGCAGAAATTCTAGAATGGAAATCACCTGCTGGATAGAGGTTGCTATTGAGCAATCTGAACTGTTTATTCTCCTACTCTCTTGCATGGAAATTCATGATTTATTTTTTGCTTGAAAGACTTTTGTGTGAGTGCATTTCTCTGATGCTTTGAAACACACTACAGATGTCTTTCTGATCAGTCTATTTTACCATGGTTTGTAGCATTCATTTTATAAATCTGTCTGCAAATTCCTGTTCTCCTTTGAAGCATGTTTAAAAAAGTTCTTTCTCTGATGTCTCCTTATTTTCTTGTTTGGAAACTCATTAGACTTTTAGTCTTAGCATTCCTGATGCAGCCTCCTAGTTTTATCACATTTTCTGTTTTATTTCTCATTTTCATAGCCTTTTGATTTTTTAAAAATAAATTTGTCTAAAACTTCTAATCTTTCAAAGTTTTGGATTTTTAAAGTTGTTTTTTTTTTTAAATTTCTAATACATAATTTTCTGTTCCCTCTTGCTTTTTTATTCTTTCTTGTGGGATTATAGAGATTGATTTATGGACTTAGGGTTCATTTTTGACACCGACTTTACCACTGAGATTCACCCCAGCCTTAACCCATCCCTTTTAATTTTTTTTTTTACTTTCTAGCTAGGCTTGAACTCCTTGTCACTCAGGATGAGCAACTTGAGACCCTTTGTATCACCCTCCATTCTGGGATTACATATATGTACCACATAAACAATGTCTCATGCTTTATTAAAAGATTACTTCCATCAGAGCCCAAATATATCTTACTTGCTTATGCCAGGTTTGATGTAGCCCAGGTTGGCCTCCAACTGACTATGTAGTGAAGAATATTATTTGGTTTGTCCTGGGTTACTAGCATGCATCATTGCACATGGCTTAAAATATTTCTTTTTAAAAATTTATGTGTATGTTTGGGTATATGTGTAAATATATGTCTGCAGAGATCAAAGGCCATTACAGTCCACTAGTGGTGGAATTACAAGAGTTTGTGAGGGAGCAGAAATGGATGATGTGAACTGAATTTGGATCATCTGGAAGAACTACAAGTGCTTTTTACTGCTGAACCATATTTTCATGCTCTCAAATCATTTATTAACTTAATGTTTGAATTCTAGATTAAGTTGGGAGGTATTTCAGCTTTGTCCTGGAGCCTCCTATTACTGTGTTTATACCACAGGCAAGGAAATATTTTCATAGATTAATGAAGGATAAAGGCTCACAGTTATTTTGGATGAAATAATTTTGCTTATTTAACTTCAACAAAACCCGGTCAGTTAACAAACAGAACTGGGGACTCAGCCCTTTCTTAAAGTTAAATATCTGCATGTCATTTGCTGAAATAACCAGTTAAATGGAATTGTGCAAACACACACACACACACACACACACACACACACACACACACACACACACACACCAAAACCAAATGCCATATATACACTATACACACAAAGATAAGAACTAAATTTTGGAAATTTCCTTTTAGATAAATATCAGTATATGAATGTTTATTTTCATAGGGAAATAACTATTTTATTATCCACTAAACTTTCCACTAAAGTGCTGAAGAAGTAGCCAATATTTCTAAAGTTTTGAAAATGTTTATATCAATATATGTATTCATTTTCTGAGTTTACTTGTTTTGCTTCCACTCGTAAAAAACACACATTATGCAAGTACAATCTCTTATGATATTATAAAACAGGAGAAAATGAGTTTCTTGAGTGTTGGACCCCATTTATTGTAAGAAATGCAGTTTGAATAACTATTCTGTGTTATGTATTATGCGAGAAATGCTTAAATCATTTGGGTAAGAGGAATCATGGACCCAGCTCCAATTCCCATAAAAATGTCATTTTTTTCACTTTTCCCTTTATTGAGAATAGATTCCTTTCTCATAAAATGTATCCTGATTATATTTCTCCTCCCTCTACTCCTCCCAGTTTGTCCTCACCTCCCATTCTTTCTGGATTAACTCCTTTTCTGTCTCTCATTAGAAAAGAATTCTCTTTTAAGTTATAACAACCAAACATGCTAAAATATAATAAGATAGGCAAAACCCATCACATCAAAATTGGACAAAGCAATTCAACAGAAGGAAAAGAGTCCCAAGAGCAGGCACAAGAGTCAGAGACCTACATGTTCACACACTCCAAAATTCCTCAAATATACTATCTAATAGCTATCATCTATACGCAGAGGACCTGGTGAAGATCTGTGTCAGCTCTTGCTTGCTACTTCAGTTGCTGTGAGTTTGTCTGAGCTTTGCTTAGATTTGCTTTTCTAATTTTTTTTTTCTAATGAGAGACAGAAAAGGAGTGAATCCATATGGAAGGGAGATTGGGAGGGACTGGAGGGAGGGGAAGCTATAATATTTGATTTAGAAGGCCTTTCTTTCATAGTGTCCTCCATCCTCTCTAGCTCTTACACTCTTTCCATCTCCTCTTCAGTGGGACTCCCTGAGCTCTTAGGAGAGGGATTTGATGGAGACATCCAATTTAGATTATTTCTCCATGTGATGTCTGGCTGTGGGTCTTTGTGTCTGTTCCCATGTGCTGCTGGAGGGAGCTTCTCTGATTATGATTAAATAAGGCTGTGACTGTGAGTATAGAAGAATACCAATGGGAGTCTTTTTTTTTTTTTTTTCAGACCAGTAGTGTTTGATTTTACCCTAGGTCTCTGTGCTATCCAGTCTCTGGTTCTAGGTCACCTAAGCAGTGTCAGGTATGGGTTCAGTCTCATGAGAGTGGGCCTTAAGTCAAATCAGAGGTTAGTTGGCTACTCCCACAAATTCTGTGCTATCATTGCCCTAGAATATTTTGCAGGTAGGACAGATCATAGGTCAAAGGTTTTGTGGCTGAGTTGGTGTTTATGATTTTCTTTTGGTAACCTACAGAGTACTTTACAATACTAAAGATACTAGGATGTAAGGGTAAAGGCCCCATGTACACACCATCTGGACTTTTCCATGCTCAATGAGTTGTGGGTTAGTAGTCCTAGTCTGTAGGGCACCTACTGTGTTTGCAAAGAGCAATCTTTTGCCTTAGCAATAGCTTGAGTTGTTTGAGGATTTTTATACAACCCCTCTTGGCTAACAATTCAATTGAATGCAACCCAGTCCCATTGCGGGAAGTCTCATTTGGTGACAATAGGTGGCTAATTGGGACTTCATAGCCCGCATTATTAGGAGACTTCATTAGGACTGCCTTCATATATTTTAGGAAGTATCCACTGCACTAGGCTTCCATATCATCTCTTAAAGGTTCCACAATTCCAATTGTCTCTTCCTGAATTCTCTCCCTCCACCCTATCTTCCTCTGTCTTACCTCCATTTCCTGTCCCTCACTACTGGCAGTCCACATTTTCTTCCTCCCAGAAATATTCATGTGTCTACCCAAAACCATTCCTCTATATCTAACCCTTCTAGGTCTGTGGACTATATGGATGAGGTCTATGGTTATAATTTAATAATGGCTAGTACCCACATATAAGCAAATGAATACCACAGTTATCTTTCTGGGTCTGGGTCCTCACTAAGAATGATTGCTGTTCTAGTTACATATATTTGCTTGCAAATTTCATGATGCCATTTTTTTTAACAGTTGACTAAGACTACAATGTACAAAAGTACCATATTTCTTTTATCCATTCTCCTGTTGAGGGCTATCTAGATTGTTTTCAATTTCTGGTTATTATGAATTAAGCATCAATGAACATGTTTGAGGAAGTGACCTTGTGGTAGGATGGAGTATACTTTGGGTATATGTCCTAGAATGGTATAGCTGGATCCTGAAGTAGATCAATTTTCAGTTTTCTCAGGAACCTCTATATCAATTTCCATAGTGGCTGTAAAATTTTGTTCTCTCAGAAGCAATGAAGGAGTGTTCCCTTATTCTAAATTTTCCCCAGCCTGAGCTGTTACTTGTGTTATTGATCTTAGTCATTCTGACAGGTGTAGTTTTGATTTGCTTTTCCTGATGGCTAAGGATATTGAACATTTATGTGTGTGTTCCTCAGAAATTTGAGTTTCCTCCATTAAGAATACTCTGTGTATATCTTCTGTACCCCATTTTAAAATTTGATTATTTGGTTTTTTGATATCTAGATTCATGAGTTCTTTATATGGTTTGATATTACTAATCTATCAGTTATAGAGTTGGTAAAAATCTTTTCCAATTTTCTAGGCTGCTCTCTTGCCCCAATTACTGTGTTCTATGCCTTACAGAAGCTTTTCAATCTCATGATGTCCCATTTTTCAATTGTTGATCTCAGCACCTGTGCTAACAGTTTTCTGTTCAGAAAGACTTCTGCTGTGCCAATACGTTCAAAGATATTCCCCACTTTCTCTTCTATCAAGTACAGTATATCTGGTTTTAGGTTGAGGTCTTTGGTCCACATGGCCTTGAGTTTTGTGCAGGGTGATAAGTATGCATCTATTTATATTCTTCTACATGCAGACATACAGTTTGACCAGCACCATTTCTTAAAGACACTGTCCTTTTATCTAGTATGTATTTCTGGCTTCTTTATCAAAAATCATGTGTCCATTGAACTGTGAATTTATGTCTGGGTCTCATGTATGTTTTTCTGCTAATACCTTCCAGTTTTTATTACTATAGCTCTGTAGTACAACTTGAAATAAAAAATGGTGAGAACTCCAACAGTTCTTTCATTGTTCAGGATTGTTTTAGCTATCCTGTGTTGTTTCTTTTTCCATAAGAACTTGAGTATTGTCCTTTCAAGATCTGTGAAGAATTGTGTTAAAATTTTGATGAGGTTTGCATTGAATTTGTAAGTTCCTTTTGATAGGATAGCTATTTTTTACTATGTTAATCATACCAACCTATGAGCATCGAAGATCTTTTTATCTTCTATGTGACTGAAGTTTTTAACATACAAGTCATTTACTGGCTTAATTTGAGTTACTCCAAGATATTTAATATTATTTGAGATAATTTTGAAATGTGGTATTTTCCTAATTTCTTTCTCAGTCTGTTCATCATTTGTACATAGAAAGGTTACTCATGTTTTGAGTTAATCTTGTATCCAACTACTTTTCTAAAAGTGTTTATCAGCTGTACGATTATGGCAGTGAATTTTTCGGGTCATGTGTGTATACTATCGTGTCATTTATAAATAAGGGTGCTTTGACTTCTTTCCATTGTGTGTCCCCTTGACCTCTTCCAGTTGTCTTATTGCTCTAGCTGAGTCACCAAGCACTGTATTAAATACATATGGAGAGAGTGGACAACATTGACTTGTTTCTGATTTTAGTGGAAAGGCTTCAAGTTTCTATACATTTAATTTAATGTTGGCTATTGGCTTGCTATAAATAGCCTTTATCATGTTTAGGTATGTCCTTTATATTCCTAATCCCTTCAGGACTTTTATCATGAAGTGGTGTTGGATTTTGTCAAAGGCCTTCTTTATATCTAATAAGATGATCATCTGTTTTTCTTTCAGTTTGTTTATATCACTGGTTCTCAACATATGGATCAAAACCCTTTGGCATTGAACAACATTTTCACAGGGGTTGAATTATCAGATAGCCTGTATATCAGATATTTATATTATGATTTATAACAGTAGCAAGATTAGAGTTATGAGGTAGCAGCAAAACTAACCTATCATAGGCAATGGGCTCCAAAAAAGCCATTTCATGTACCAGGGATAGATCCCATTCTCATTGTCAGGGGCCCCTCAAACAGACCAAGCTACACAACTGTCTCACCATGCAGAGAGAGCGCCCAGTCCAGTCTCATGAAGCTTCATAGCTGTCAGTCCAAATTTTATGAGTTCCCACTGGCTTGGTTCTGCTGTATCTATAAGTTTCCCCATCATGGTCTTAATGCCCCTTGCTCATAGATTCCTCTTCCCTCTCTTCCACTGGACTTCCAGAGTTTGGCCTGGTGCTTGGCCATGACTCTCTGCATCTGTTTCCATCAGTTACTGGATGAAGGCCCTGAGATGACGGTTAGGGCATTCACTAAACTGATCACTGGGGTAGGCCAGCTCAGGCAACCCCTCCACTGCTGCTAGTAGTCTAAGCTGGCATCATCCCTGTGGATCCCTGGTAACTTCTCTAGCACCAGGTTTCTTCTTATCCCCATGATGTCTCCCTCTATCAACACATTTTCCTCATTGCTCTCCTATTCTACCTCTGTTCCAGCTTGCCCATCCCATTCTCCAATGCTCCCATCCCATCCTCTACCCTTCATTGCCCCACCACACACCCCCCCCAGTTCACTCAGCAGATTTCATCTATTTACCCTTCCCAGAGTAATTCATGCATCCCTCTTAGGGTCCTCCTTGTTATCTAGCTTCTCTGGAGCTGTGGGTTGAAGTCTGGTTATCCTTTGCTCCAGATGTAGTATACACTTATGAGTGAGTACATACCATGTTTGTCCTTCTGAGGCTGGATTGCCACATTCAGGATGATATTTTCTAGTTCCATTCTTTTGTCTGCAAATTTCATGATGTCATAGTTTTTCACTGCTGAGTAGTGCTCCTTGTTTATATGTACCAAATTTTCTTTATCTATTCTTTGGTTGAGGGGCATCTAGGATGTTTCCAGGTTCTGGGAATTATGAATAATACTGTTAGGAACATAGTTGAGCAAGTGTCCTTGTGGTATGATAGAGCATTCCTGTGTATATGCCCACGAGTGTTATCATTGGGTCTTGGGGTAGATTGATTCCCAGTTTTCTGAGAAACTGATTTCCAGAGTGGCTGTACAAGTTTGCACTCCCACCAACAGTGGAGGAGTGTTCCTTTTACTTCACATCCTCTCCAACATAAGCTGTCATCAGCGTTTTTGATCTTAGCCATTCTGACAAGTGTAAGATGTTATCTTAGAGTCATTTTAATTTGCAATTCCCTGATGACTAAGGATGTTGCACAATTCCTTAAATGTTTTTCAGCCATTTGAGATTCGTGTGTTGAGAATTCTCTGTTCAGCTCTGTAGCCCATTTTTTAATTGGATTGCTAGGTATTTTGATGTCTAGTTTCTTGAGTTCTCTATATATTTTGGAGATCAGCCTTTTGTCAGATGTAGGGTTGGTGAAGATCTTTTTTCCATTCTATAGGCTGGTTTTGCTTATTTACTGTGTCCTTTGCCTTACAGAAGCTTCTTAGTTTCAGGAGGTCCCATT